>NW_021318796.1:3368172-3554254 GCF_001605985.2 Dendrobium catenatum | reverse complement strand
ACGGGCACTATTTGAAGTTCTCAAAGAACATAGGCTATTCCTTAATCTTCCAAAGTGTGAATTGGCAGTTCATAAGGTTCATTTCCTTGGTTTTGTCATAGATGCTACCAGTGTGCACATGGATCCGCAGAAAATTAGCGCCGTCTGTGACTGGCCACCACCAACTTCCTTCTATGAGGTAAGGAGTTTCCACGGCTTGGCGAATTTTTACCGCAAATTCATCAGGAACTTCAGCATGTTGATGGCACGAGTGACCGACTGTTTGAAAGAAAAGATATTCCAGTGGAATTCGGCTCAACAGCAAAGCTTTGATGCAATTAAACGGGCTCTGACATCCGCTCCAGTATTAGTGTTACCGAATTTCGACAAGGTCTTTATGGTCGAAACTGATGCATCGTCAGTGGGAATCGGAGCAGTTCTCTCACAGGAAGGTAAACCTGTAGCATTTTTCAGTGAGAAATTGAGTGAAGCTAGACAAAAGTGGTCAGCTTATGAGCAGGAGCTCTATGCCGTCATCCGCTCATTAAAACAGTGGGAGCTGTATCTATTACATCAGGATTTTGTGCTTTGCAGTGATAACAAAGCGCTCCAGTATCTCAATAGCCAGAAATCCATAAATCGTATGCATGCTCGGTGGCTGACGTTTCTTCAGAGATTCTCCTTCACATTCCAGCATAAACCGGGAGCCAATAACCGTGTGGCGGATGCTCTTAGCAGAAAGAGCCTTATGGTCACACGAGTACAAACAAATACAATTGGACTCGACAGCCTTAAGGAGTTATACGAAACAGACCCTGACTTCAAAGACGCTTGGAATTCTTGCCAGGGACCGGAACCAGCTGCAGGTTATTCGGTAAGGCATGGTTTTCTGTTTAAACAAAACTTACTATGTGTGCCTGTTTCGTCTTGGCGACAATTTTTTATCAGAGAAGCTCATAGCGGAGGGCTCGCCGCCCACATGGGGCGTGACAAGACATTGAACCTTGTCCAGTCACGATTTTTTTGGCCCCGATTACGACGCGATGTTATTCGATTAGTGGATAGCTGTCCAGTTTGCCAAATGTACAAAGGAGGAGCTCAGAATACCGGTCTATACCTACCGCTGCCTGTTCCCGATTCCATTTGGGAAGACCTCAGTTTAGACTTTGTCTTGGGACTTCCTAGATCACGGCGAGGTAACGACTCCATCATGGTCGTCGTCGACAGGTTCTCCAAGATGGCGCATTTCCTTCCATGTAAGAAAACTTCAAACGCCATGACTGTTGCTCATATTTTTTTTAGAGAAATTATTCGATTACATGGTATTCCAAGAACTCTCACTTCCGATCGCGACGTGAAGTTTATAAGTCATTTTTGGCGCGATCTTTGGAAACAGCTGGGTACTGACATTCGCCTCAGCTCCGCATATCACCCACAAACGGATAGGCAGACGGAGGTGGTTAACCGCACCTTAGGCAACATGTTGAGGTGTCTTGTGCAGGATCACCCAAAACAATGGGAAGATGTCTTGGCTAGAGCCGAGTTTGCTTTCAATTCGATGATTAACCGTTCAACTGGTAAATCCCCCTTTAGTATCGTGTATACTAAGGCACCGAGTACAGCTCTCGACGTCGCTGTTTTGCCCAAATGCAAGGCCCCCGCTGCTGCTACCTTCACTGAAGAACATCTGACATGTTGGAAGAAGTTCGTCAACGAATTGTGAAATCCAACTTGAAGTATAAAGAGATTGTTGATCGTCGCCGTCGGCAACGACTTTTCAACATTGGGGAGTTGGTTATGGTTCGCATTCGTAAGGAAAGGCTACCGCCAGGGACTCATTCCAAGCTTATGCGCAGGAAATTTGGGCCAGTTCCTATAACTGCTAAAATCAACGATAATGCATACACCGTTGCCTTGCCAGCTGACTTAAATATGTCCACTACTTTTAATGTGGCAGATATTTCTGCATATTCACCTCCTGATGATGGCACTATTCACATTAGCTCGTCGGAGTCGAGCTCTTCTGAAGCGGGGGAAGACTGATGTAGTGCACGTTAGTTATCTTGAGGAGCGGGACATCTAATGCATCCTCAATGGTTTTCTGACAACCACTTACTATCTACTTTTTCTTACACGTGCCTTAGTTTTTATTTTTCCTAGTATTTTTCTGATCTGTTAATGATGACCTTTTGAGCTTTCTAGAAGCGGCCTTTATAGGGAGATTGGCTGAGGAAGAAGACGGCCAATCATTTTGATACTCCTCATTTTACTATAGCAACAGAGATATCCCCCTGAATATACAGGGTCCTTCAATCCGGTACTGTGTTCTTTGCATACCCTCTTTTTATTTCTTCCTTGCAGGTATCTCTTGCATTGAAGGAACGGAAGATCGATTCGCGCGAGATCGGAGGTTATTGGGCTACACCAGGTTGGTATCAGAGCCTTGCTTGTTGAGGAAGAATGGCAGATCGTGGCAAAGAACCTATCACCGAAGAAGTGCGAAGTCTTGACGCACTTTGGGCAAACCAGAAAAACTTGGATCGCCGGCTTGATGATCTGTCGGCAGATTTACAGAAGCTCGCTGTGGACATACGCCATGAGTTCAATCTCATTCGGGCGAGACCACCGCCGTTTCATCCACCAGTAGCTGAGCCGCAGGGTGTCCGGCCGTTAAGGCGTAGAGGCGTGACTGCAGCCAAACAATTCCGAAATGTTCCGGCTGCTATGCAAGATTTCTCAGACTCGGAGGAAGAGTTGCCATTCCAGCGTGAAGCGGACTTCATGGAATCTGAAGATGCTGAGGATGAAATTCCGTATAGGGGCGAATGTCCTAGATATCGTAGAGCCTTTCATCATCGTTTACCGCACAACGAATTCAAGGCTAAGCTAGATATCCCTTATTTCGACGGACGAATGCATATCGAAGACTATTTAGATTGGGAAAAAGCAGTGGAAAATTTCTTTGAATACATGGAGGTTCCACCGGACAAGCAAGTACGGTATGTCGCCTGTCGTTTGAAGGGCGGTGCTAGTGCTTGGTGGGCGCAACTGTTACAAATGAGGCAACGGGAAGGAAAAGGAAGCGTGCGAGGCTGGAGCCGCATGAGACAACTCTTGAGAGCTCAATTCTTGCCCACAGACTATGAACAGATCTTATACATGAGGTATCAACATTGTTCTCAAGGTAGCCGATCCGTGAGTGACTACACGGAAGAATTTCAGAGGTTATCCGCAAGAAACAATCTCAACGAATCTGCTACTCATTTAGTAGCCCGATATATTGGAGGATTAAAAGATAGCATCCAAGACCGTTTAGAATTGAATTCTGTATGGTCGATGGCTCAAGCGGTTAATCTTGCAATGAAGGTGGAAATGCAGCAAACTAGACAGTCCAAAACATCTCATATTCGGCGGCATTGGCAGGAGAATGCTACCTCGGGGAAGGGCAGTAATTCCGGTGTTAAGTCAGTAACTCCAGCAGGGTCATATGTTCAGACCCAATCTCCTAATCAAGCACCCATTGATCCTCGGGTGCAACCGAAGCCCAAATTTGTAACCAACGAGAACCCATATGCCAAACCATCGACACTCAAATGCTTTCGTTGTTTTCAACCAGGGCACAAATCGAATGAGTGTCCCCAACGACAACAAATTCATGTGGTCGAAGGTGGCGAGGGAGTAGAACAAGATGCGGAAGATGAGGCTCAAGACGGTGACTCAGAAGATGTTCCTGCAGATGAAGGTGAGGCGGTAGTCTGCGTGCTGGAGAAATTGTTGCTGGCGCCGCGACAAGCTTTGAGCTCTCAGCGTCATTCCATTTTTAAGACCCGCTGCACTATAGGCGGTAAAATATGTGATCTCCTGATCGACAATGGCTGTACTGAGAATGTAATTTCTAGAGCAGTGGTTCGCAGTTTGCAGTTAAAAACCGTTAAAAATGATCACCCGTACAAAATAAGTTGGGTCAAGCGAGGAATGGAAATTTTAGTTTCGGAATCATGCCGGGTATCGTTTTCAATTGGAAAGCATTATGCCTGTGAAGTCCTGTGTGATGTCCTCGACATGGATGTGTGTCATTTGATTTTGGGAAGGCCGTGGCAATTCGACGTCGCAGCGATATATGATTGCCGGGCTAATGTTTATTCATTTGACTGGAAGGGCCGTCGCCTTAGATTATTACCTACAGCCATAGAAACGAAATCACAAATCCCTCACCAACCCCGGCAGGTTGCAGTCCAGATAGTTACAGGTGCTAGTTTGTTACATTGTTGGAAGGAGCCAGCCCCATTGTACGAGCTATTGATAGCCGAACAGAGCCCAGAACAATCTCCAGTTAAGTATCACCAAGAGATTCAAGATCTGCTACAACAATTCCAGGAGATCCTTCCCGAACAACTACCCGAAGAATTACCGCCAATGAGGAGTATACAACACCAAATAGACTTGATTCCCGGTGCCGTTCTACCCAATTTACCACACTATCGGTTAAATCCGAAAGAACAGGGTATCTTTCAGGAATTAATTGACGATTTACTGAAACGTCAATTCATACAGACCAGCTTGAGTCCGTGTGCTGTTCCAACTCTACTAGTGCCCAAGAAAGATGGAAGTTGGCGGATGTGTGTCGACAGCCGCTCCATAAACAAAATCACAGTCAAATACCGATTTCCAGTTCCTTGTATTGACGAATTGTTAGTCAGGCTCACGGGATCTTCAATTTTTTCTAAACTTGATTTGCGCAGTGGCTATCACCAGATTCGAATCCGCCCCGGAGATGAATGGAAAACAACCTTTAAGACGCCCCAAGGACTGTACGAGTGGAAGGTGATGCCCTTCGGACTGTGCAACGCACCATCCACTTTCATGAGAATGATGAACGAGGTCTTAAAGCCTTATCTGGGAAAATTCTGCATCGTTTATTTTGACGATATACTGGTTTACAGCAGCAGCTTTGCAGACCATGTAATACACTTACGGGCACTATTTGAAGTTCTCAAAGAACATAGGCTAATCCTTAATCTTCCAAAGTGTGAATTGGCAGTTCAGAAGGTTCATTTCCTTGGTTTTGTCATAGATGCTACCGGTGTGCACATGGATCCGCAGAAAATTAGCACCGTCCGTGACTGGCCACCACCAACTTCCTTCTATGAGGTAAGGAGTTTCCACGGCTTGGCGAATTTTTACCGCAAATTCATCAGGAACTTCAGCATGTTGATGGCACCAGTGACCGACTGCTTGAAAGAAAAGATATTCCAGTGGAATTCGGCTCAACAGCAAAGTTTTGATGCAATTAAACGGGCTCTGACATCCGCTCCAGTATTAGTGTTACCGAATTTCGACAAGGTCTTTATGGTCGAAACTGATGCATCGTCAGTGGGAATCGGAGCAGTTCTCTCACAGGAAGGTAAACCTGTAGCATTTTTCAGTGAGAAATTGAGTGAAGCTAGACAAAAGTGGTCAGCTTATGAGCAGGAGCTCTATGCCGTCATCCGCTCATTAAAACAGTGGGAGCTGTATCTATTTCTAACAAGCACGAGTGTACAGCATTGCAACGCTAAAATATACAGCGCCACAATGCTATAAAATTATACATAAAAAAAACGGGGGCAAAACACCTAAACCTAAAGCGGGAGTCCCTCCTGCAATCCCCCAATGAGCTCGAACAATGGAATTGGTGTCTTAGTCAGCCGTATAATCCAATTGAAACACAATCAGATTCTACATAGAATTAACAGCAAATTTACGAGAATAGTAACCATGAAATACTGTCTTAATTAAAGTAGAGAAAAATATTCACATTTTAACTCGGATGAACAGATCGACTTCTCAGAATTGCTTTTCTTTCTTTTTTTTTTTTTTTATTGGGTGCTGTAGCATAGATTTCCGACAAATAAAGCTAATTTTCAACTTTCGACAACAAATATATTACAGTCTATATTAGATGACACCTTCACCAGACTATTATATCCCTCTGCGCTTACACATTGACGTATTTCTGCTAACCCATGAGTTGTTCTGCTAAGGTTGAAATCTCTTTTCCTTCCAATCTTTCTTTATTTAATTTTTATTTTTAATTCTAAGCCAATTTAATTCTAAATTCACTCACTCCCTGTCGTTATCATCTTTATAAGTGCGAGATAACTCCACAAATGTATCGATCCGATGGAACTGATCAACCAGCAGCACCAAAAACGCATGTTTTATGCTCGGGACGTCCATTCACAACTTTGGAGAGCGACGAGAGACCTGAGCTATTCTATATAAATAGAAAAAAAAAATGTTGCAAAATATTATGTTATACATCATCAAAAAATTATCCTGATCGGAAACGGATCTCAAGAAAAAATCAAGTTGGAAACTTCCAAAATTATATTTGGGATCATCCAAACTCTGATTTCAGCGAACTTGAAGTTGAACTGAACGTCTCAAGAATACGAACCCAATGACACCAAATTCGACTCAATCTGAGCCCAAATGGGTCCAAGTCAAGCGTCCGAAGAACTGTTGGAAGGTTCGAACCACAATTTGGATTACCAAACGGTTTCCAAACGTGACATGCTTATAATCGAATCGAGTGGCTCAATGAGACGAAACCAACCAGTCCAAGATCACAGAATTCCGACATCAGTAAGACCTTTAAATGTCAAGCGAACGGCCCACGATCAAGGGATTCAACATCAGCCGTCCATCCAAACCACTCTCCATTTACCCTTGATTGCAGGTATCTCTTGCATTGAAGGAACGGAAGATCGATTCGCGCGAGATCGGAGGTTATTGGGCTACACCAACTTTATCTTGAAAAGAGGCCCCTAAGCCTAAAGGAAACAAGAGAGAGAGATTGAAGATCGCTCTTACCTCCTTGCCTCATCGACCACCGCCAGGACTTCTGTCAGACCACTACATGAGCCCGGACTTCTACCGGACCACCACATGAGGCCTGTACTTCTACCATACCACCACCTGAGGGCTGAACTTCGACTAGACCACCATCTGATGCCCGGAGTTCCACTGCACGACCACCTGACGCTCGGAGTTCTGTCGGACCATCACCTAACGCCCAGAGTTTTGCTAGACCACCACATGACGCCTGGAGTTCCGTCGGACCACCACCTGATGCCTAGAGTTCTGTCGGACCACCGCCTGATGCCGAAGTTCAATCAAACCACTGCTAGGCTACCAACTGACGCCCGAATTTTCAAGTAGCACTTAACTTATGTCAGTTCACCAAGTGACGTCGAACTTTCATCCCCGTTTGTCATTAGATTTCAACTATACGGTTGACATTTGTACTCTGATCACCCTTAAGGATGAGTCAGCCCACTGTAATCTACCCAAACACAAGTAAAATCATTTCAGACTGTGCCAGACCCATGGTTTTTCATTTTTCTAGGGTTTTCCATGTAAAGAATCATGTGTTCTCTGTATGTGAGCTGGATATCCGTACAACATTAAGACGTAATATTATAACTCTATCGCCGCGTATATTCTAACCCGTAATAACGACAAAAATAAATATTATTTTATTGAATTGATAGAAATTTGATTTACAAATTAAAAAAAAAGTTTGATTAGTATAATTTTAGAAACAAAAAAAAAACGATATCCATTAACCCAAAAAATCATTATGAGCTACAATTTTCTAATGTGCTTACCATATTACATATGGTAACTGTTTTTCGTAAAATTCAAATTTAAAAGTTAGCGATCATATATGAACAGATTTGAACGGCCTATCCGCTAAACTTTTAAGCTGTTAGAACCTGCTAGTCACCTGAGAATTAACTTTACTCTGATCGTAATGTTACTTTATGAGGGGTGTAATGAAATTAAGTTGACTCACCATTGAAGTCCATAAATAACTCATTGAGCCAATAAATCAAATTTGATATAGCCCTTCCCAACTCATCAACTCGTAAATTGGCTCTTAAGAAAAAGTAAAAAAAAACGCTAATATAAAATATATTTAAAAAATAATAAATTAATAAAATTTTAAGCTAAAAAAAAACTCAATCTTCATCCATGTCTTACTTTCTCTATCATCATTTATATTTCAAATTACAATTTTTTTTAATGATTTCGTCTCTTCAATTCCTTCAATCATATCATCTTCTATCTTTTATAACAAATTAAAACTCAAAATTTGAATACATAAAATTAAATTTAAAAAAAAAACTCAAACCAGAATTAATTTGATTAATTATATTTAAACTCAAATCAAGGACAGCTTGAATGAGTCCTTTACAACCCCAGTTCTTACCATAATGCAAGAAAGAGATAACAAAAGCAAGAATGCGGGGGACAACCAGAAACAAAGTAGTAGTGTGATATAACATCATTTAAAGAAATAAGAGCGCAGCCAGAACGCTCGTGGGGGCTACTCTACACTCACCACCACTGTCACTCTCACTACCTCTTCCTCCCACTCAGCTCATTCCAGCCCAGCCCAACCATATTTAGAGCCCCCCAATCCCCTTCCAATTCGCTCCATCTTCCCATCTCCTCCACCTCCCTAAACCCTAAAATGGCGGAGGCGGCGGCCTCGGCAAGGAGGATATGCGGCGTGTCGGAGAAGGCGCAGCTGCACGTGGCTATGCTTGCCCTGCAGTTCGGCTACGCCGGCTTCCATGTCGTGTCACGTGCGGCGCTCAATATGGGCATCAGCAAGTTGGTCTTCGCCGTCTACCGCAACATCATCGCTCTCCTACTACTCGTGCCCTTCGCCTACTTCTTCGAGAAGTAATTTATATACGAGATCATCACGCACAGTCTGATAATTATTTTTTTTTAATAAAATCCATATTAATGAACCTAATTGTTGATATCGTCTGCAGAAAGGATAGGCCGCCTTTCAGTCTCTCCTTTCTCGTTCAGTTCTTCTTCCTTGCGCTCTGCGGGTAAGTCAAAAAGCGGAGTAGCTTTGGGACTGGTTAAATACACAATAAATATATTGGTTAGTAATATTGTTTAAATTTTTTGCCAAAAAAAAAAGGATTACCGCAAACCAGGGATTTTATCTCTTGGGACTGGACAACACCTCGCCGACGTTTGCCTCCGCTATCCAGAACTCCGTTCCGGCCATCACGTTTCTCATGGCCGTCGCCCTTAGGTCTGTTCTTGTTTATTATTTTTGTGCGTCGATCTATTGGTATATTCAATAAATAGCACACTAAAAATTCAAAAATAAAGGGAAAGATTTATGTTTTTTTTATAGGAAATAAATATTTTAAATGTAGTTTTAGAAGAAACTTCATTATAAATAGATGTTTTTTGAGAATTTATGGAGCCAATATTATATTTTTATTTTTTATTATATAATTTAGAAGGATAATAATATTCTGCCTGACGACCTTATTATTAGGAAAAGAAAAAAATCATTTTTTAAAATTGATTACATTGAAATATTGAATCAAATGCTCATTTCCTTTTTCCGGATTAGGTAGGCCAGATGATCACTTTACTAACCAGGGATCGATCGAGTTAAAATACAAACAGTACACAACTCTCCTTGGCCTATTGGTTGAGAGCTTAGGCTTCCAACTAAGAGGTTCAGGATTCGAGTCTATGTGTATGTGTTGTGTGTGTGAGTTTGCCTTAAATGGCCTAAATGTCCCAAAAAAAAAAAAAAAATACAAACAGTTCTAAACTTTTTAAAGAAGATCTATCTTTTTCAAGTAGATCTATCCTTTCTTTTTTTATTTTTTTAAAAAATTTTAATCATAATTATAAATGTTCTTTATAAAAAAAATTCTAAAACTATTTTGAAAAGCCTATAATCCAAAAATATATATTATTATTCTTTTTTCTATTCGAAAAATAATCATAAAGCGTAACCTAAGTAAACTAGGTTATAGCGCCGCAAGGATATTTTTAAAAGTCTGATAAATATTATTTCAATCAACCATCTTATATTGACCATACTCGAATGATCTTGTTGAATTACACTGCTAAATTAACGGTGTTCCTATTTGTGAAACATATCAGAATAGAGAAAGTGAGGTTGGACCGGCGCGACGGCATCGCGAAGGTGATCGGCACACTAGCCTGCGTCGCCGGCGCGACAGTGATTACGTTATATAAAGGC
The DNA here is from genome assembly GCF_001605985.2 of Dendrobium catenatum. Taxonomy (NCBI): domain Eukaryota; kingdom Viridiplantae; phylum Streptophyta; class Magnoliopsida; order Asparagales; family Orchidaceae; genus Dendrobium; species Dendrobium catenatum. The sequence continues at coordinate 3,544,194 of NW_021318796.1, read as the reverse complement.
CCGACCATCTTCTCACCGTCGTCACGGCCGCCGCCGGGACTGTCGGCGGTTGCAGCTTCGGCTGTCTCGTCGTCGGCGGCGGCGGCTGCAACTTGGTTAGGAGATGCGAAGGCTGGCAAAAGCTGGACACTTGGGTGCCTCTATCTGATGGGTCACTGCCTTTCGTGGTCCGGGTGGCTTGTGCTTCAGGCGCCGGTTCTTAAGAAATATCCGGCGAGGCTTTCCGTCACTTCCTACACTTGTTTTTTCGGCGTCATCCAGTTTCTGATCATAGCCGCCTTCGTCGAGCGCAAAGCTCAGGCTTGGGCTTTTCACTCCGGGACTGAGGTTTTTACCATTCTTTACGCTGTAAGTTACTCTTATCCTCTCGCCCTCTCTCCATAGTTTTTTATTTTTATTTGATCCAGGAGGTTGCGTTGGATGTATTACTAACTTTGTTCATGTTATGATACTAAATATGCTAATAATAGTTAAATATTGTCGCTTCTGTCAACTAAGTACAATGCAGCCGCTGGATAGCCAAGATTTGATTAGCACTTCTCATGTTAATTAAAACAAAGTCATACTTACATACATCACATTAAAAATATGAATTCAAAATCTTTTAATTAATAACCAAAACTTTCAATTAACAGACCAAAAAGAGCCGTAGTTTTTTTTTTAAATAATGAAAAGTCATAAATCCCCAGATGTGTGATTTGAATCCATGACCCAACGGCACAATTATCTCCATTAGCAAAGAGCCAAAGGTTCTTTCACAAAAGAAAAAAAATATATCTTGTGTTTTGTCCGAGCACATCCGGAGACTAATTCGAGCATGCCATTTCACCCAATGCACAATGCATTGGATGACATGGCACGTTCGAAATAACCTCCGGATACATTCGAACACCGCACAGAATAATCTCTCTCAAAAAGGATTTTGATAGACAATATTTCATTTTCAGTGTCTTTCTTGCGTTTTGAAAACAAGAGGCAGGATCCTTAACAGTTACATCTGTTAATTATTTATGAGCAGTTATTAAATTTCACCCGTCTAAATTGATTATCTTAATTGCTTGGACTTGAATGCAAAGAAAATGTTTAAAATAACTCTTTTTTATTGGATATAATAACATCCATTCAAAATAAATAGATTGAGATCAGTACAATAATTAATTAGTGGCCAGATTTTAAATTATCACAAGCCTAATGATGCAGATCTTAGATGTTCCCAATTAAGTAAAATCTGAACTTTGTCCATCATTTCTATGACTTCTATTGTCTTATTATTGGATTCTTCCTTGCTACTTTTTGCTCCAATATATCTAATTCCTGACCTTTATCCACAACGTTCATTAAATTATCCTAAAATTTATATAATATTATATGTTTTATACTTAAAATTGCACTAGAATAATAAAAAAATTTAGTTAGTAAAAACTTATTTAGCATCTAACAAAGATAAACATTTTGATGAGAAGGTCCTAAACGTTTCTTGTTCACTTTCCCAAATCTGTGTTTAGTCTTTGAACTGCAAAGAAAGTTCTCCTAAAGTTTAGATTGAAGTGCAGATCTTATCTTAAATTATATAGCTATGTTAGAATAATCATGCTAAGCTACATCTAGATATATATTCTTCAATGAGGCAACTTTAAAATTGTTTATAGTTTTGAAGGCTTAGTCGGTTTCCCACTTTTTTTTTTTTTAATAGTTGGTACAATAGATAAGGTAATAATGTTATTTTTATTCTTAAGTTAGGTTTCAATTGGGACGGCTTTATTATTATTATTATTCAACAATTTTTTAAATTTTTTTGCTAAAAATTTATTTTAAGAAACAATAAAAAAATCATCCCAAACTAAACTTTAAGCTATATGAGATATTGCTGAGCTAGTAGCAGGTTAATGGACCCGCAAAGCATAGCACTATGAGTTAGCGTGCAACTCAAGTATAACTTACTTATCCTACTCCAACTACATCAGCTCAAGTGAGACTGCACTACTCCCTATCATACCGTCTGCAGAAAACGGCCAGGCCAGTATTAGCAGACGGTACGTACAAAAGGGAGTAGTGCTGATTTACTTATGGGCGGATCCCCATTGGATTGAGGGGGGCCAAATGCCCACCCTCAAAATTTTTTTTTTTAATTTTAGAGGGTATATTTTATTATTTTGGGTATTTTCCCCCCTCTCAAAAAAAATTTTTACCCTAATTTTATCAATCATAAGCATTTTTGCCCATCTCCCACCAATTATTTTTTTTTTGCCCACCCTGAAAAAAGAAGATGGATCCGTCCCTGAACTTATTTGAGTTGATGTAGTTGGAGTAGGATTAGTAAATTATACTTGAGTTATGCTCTAACACTATGAGCTCGAAGAAGAAAATGCTTCTTATAAAGTTGCTGTAGCTTTCCGAAAGTACTTCATCCCCTCTTTCACTTCTTTGAGAAGCTTTGCAGTGAGTTGAAAAAGAAAGCTTAGCTTGTAGCTTTTCTATATTAAACTGCTGTAAAATATTGATCCGAATTTTATCACTGCTAAAGTGGTCGACATCATGGCGTGTGAATGCTTTCCACTCACTCTGAAATATTATTTTAGAGAACTTATTTCATAGCTTGATAGATCCACGAAACTTTGGGAAAGGAATCTTCAGGCTCATCATTAATGGAGATTGGAGAGGCGCTCTCTCAACTCCAACAAGCCTTTAATGTAATTAAATTTGCTCAGTAAAAACATATATACAGTTCCAAGATGGACAACACTTAACTTATTGAGGTATATATAGTCAATTAATCTAGTTTCTGTAGATGGAAATACATTTTCATATATATTTTTATTCGATTTAATATTCATTCATCCAGCTTCTGAATGAAAACTATTAATCAAACAGTTTATCTTTCTTCTCCTATCAGGGATGTGTTGCATCTGGAATAGCATTTGCAATTCAAATATGGTGCATAGACAGAGGTGGCCCTGTCTTTGTTGCAGTCTATCAACCAGTTCAGACCTTTGTCGTAGCCATCATGGCTTCCATTGCTCTGGGAGAAGAGTTCTATTTAGGAGGGTAATAAAAAATAAAAATAGCTCAATATTTAATATAACAGATTAAGCATAATTTACATTAGTATTTATCGATCTTCTTTTTCTGTTTTTCACTAATATTTGTGCAGTATTATTGGTGCTGTGTTCATCATCATCGGTCTCTACCTTGTTCTTTGGGGGAAAAGTGAGGAGAAATCCATAGCTGCGAAGGAGCCAAACCATCTGCTCTCACCTGCAGAAGAACATGATATCATAAGATCATCTGCGTCTGCTTCTCATAAAGCCGCTACTTTGAATCAGCCTCTCCTGCCTTCGTCGACCTCAGAGAGCGTTTAAATTTCTCAAGTACTCTGCAGTGGAGAAAGTGAGCTCAATTAACTAAACCTTAGTTCAATTAGGTTTCAAGAGCTTTACTTCTAGTTGCTAGTACTGAGCAGTGATGAGTGATTAAGCTTGCATGTGTCTGCTACTTTGTTGAAGGTGATGCGAGTGTTTGTTTCTTTTTTGTTGGTTTGTTTGTATTTGATTTTTCTCTCCTTTTATTCTGATTGCTTGTTAAGTTGAAACCTGTAATGGAAGTTCAAATGGCGCAATTTGTCTTTTAGCCCGGCAATCAAGATGCCTTCACGTTTTTAATGGCTGAAAATAGATTTCCATGTAAAACAAGGAAGTGCTTTCCAAGAGATAGAGACAAGGAAAAAAAGAACTGAGATTTCTAGAGAATTACTGGGGCAGACAGCAGTGCTAGTTGCCTCCTGTTTTGCGTACTTTTAGTCGCCATCATATGGAATTTTTTTTCTTAGTATCCGTTATATGCTAATTAATTTAAGTTAAGATATCTATGGAAATAAATAAAACAATTATATCAATTTACAAGAGAACTACTGATATGGCGTATTTTTACCTCTACCTTGAATTTCTTGCTATATTAACAACAACGAGTCTGGAAAAAAAAAAAAAAAAAAAAAACTAGCATCTTCTCATTTATATGAATCATAACCTTTAATAGTTTTATGCGCTCAAAGTTTGGAGAAACTACTCTCTGCGGAGTACGGAAACAAAATAATTTCTCCAAAGTCTGATTCCAATACAATATTGGCATTGATATATCATCAAAAAATTGTCTTGATCGGGCTCAAATCTCAAGACAAAGTTGAATCATAAACTTCCAAAATAAATCACGCAACAATCAAAACTTGTGAATCTTAGTACAAAGCTAAGACATTAAACTTTATATTTCTTTAGTGCCACAGGAATATTCCAAGATGCAACATACATAAAGTTAAAAATTATTAACCCAAATGTAAGAAAGAGTGCATAAGGTTATGGTTCGTTTATGCAAGCATATAATTTAATGTTCTTAAATTGGTCATGATCATTAGCAATGATTAATAAATTCATAGACCTATGAGGTTATTATTGGAACTCTTGTTGATCACCTTTCATTTCAAATTTGATAGATTTGATGAGGATGTATTACGAGTTATCAATGATCCATATTGGGAGCTTTTATTATGACTTTAATCTAGAATGTTTAGAAGTAATTTCAGGAATTAAAGTGATGCCTCTTTTTTTTTTAAGTTAAAATTATGCACTTTAAGTTGCTATATTAAAATTACTCATGAAGTACATTTTATGATGATTCTTTATAAATAGGTATTCATAAGATTAAACTATGCAAAGTGTATGACTTATGAAATTAGAAGATCGATTGATATTGAATAGAGAAATAATGCACATAAGGAGAGTTAATGGAATAATTTGAAAATTGAATAATCAAATTATTAAGCATTAGACAAAATCAAATTTATGTGAATTCTCACACTTTATGAAAGCTCCTTGAGCCACTTTTTCTCTTCTTTCAATTTCACCCTTGCTTTTTTGCCTCCTTCCTTTGTTTAATTTTGTCATCTTCTTTTTGTAGCCTTTTTGCACTTGGAATAAATCCTCCTATATGTTTTAAAGAAAGGTCAATCAAAGAGAAGGGTTGCTACACTTGCTAATGGAGAGAGAGAATTTAGACTAAAAATTAAATTTCTTTATTTGATAATTAAATCTTGATACAAATAATCTAACATTTATGGTAATGAAATGTAACCCTATTAAGTAGAAAATTAATCTTTTGAATCTCAATTTTTTTTCTTGCATTCTCCTTTCTTAGCCTTGGCCTTCTATATATAGCCTTTTTGCACTAGGAATCAAATCCCTCTCCTTATGCTTCTCATGATGGAGATTAAGATTGGGTATATGAAGTAATGCTAAAGAGACTTAGTGGCTTGATTAGAGAGAGCAAAGGCTAGGCTTAATTATTGAGAAAAGAGGTTATGTGAAAACTTAGGGAAAAATAAACTTCTTGATTTCCTCGCTAAAAATCCTAGTACCAAAAAAATGTATCATATAGAACAAAAATTCAAATTTAATCCTAATTAAATAGAAATATGATAAATGGGAGATGATTTCTCTTTAAATTTATTATTAAATGATGTATTTGTCTATTAATACACCCCAACTTCATTTTGAATTAAAATGACTATAACTTATTTAATTGAAATCCCTAATAGAGAAAGTTGATTATTTCTATCCTTAGATATTTTTCTATCCTTGAAGTTTTCCTTTAATTTTTTACTTGTAATGGCATCTAATATATATGCACCAAAATCTCTCATATATAGAATAATTCAATGATTGTGTTTATGATAGGAGCTTAATACATCGCCAAACAACTAATCTTTCTAATTTAAAACTCTCATTCTTTTTACCTCTTTTTGCTCATAGTTGGCTATCACTATCTTTTTCTTTTTTTTTTTTTTTGTAACAACAACAAATTAAAAATATATAGAATAGATAAATGTAAGCTCTTAAATTCATGGTATTTCTTATAGCCATAGCTATATTATGCAAGAGCAAAATGTCCAAAGGGAGATTGTCAAGTGTTTACTAGCATGAAACTCTTATAGTTTGGTTAAAGCCCTAAAAATCTAAACATAAAATATCCTATTAACTCAATATTCTACGCTTATTCAATTATGAATTTACATAAACTTTGATGTGATCTAATCATGTAGAATCTAAAAAAGTCATCATCATGTTCTACGCTTATTCTACTATGATCATTTAGAACACGAATTTAATTAGACATTATGTATTGGATAATTAAATTAATATAAGTTATATTTTAGTACTATATTAGGAACACTCCTCCAAAATTCAACTCAATATCATCTTAAAAAATATTTTGTTGAAACAATCTTAGCATTACAAAAACTTATTGTGTATTTCCATAATACAAGCTTATGGCAACCAGAAAGTATTGTGTTTGTTATTTTAAAACCTTTATAAGTTTTTTCATAGCTATGTATTTGAGAAATTTTATGAGAAATGCTATTATTTCTCTGTTAAGTTATTGGTATTGCTATGTATTAGTGAGTATTTCTATCATACAAAATATGTGGCACCCATACATTGTTGTGATTGCTTATTTGAAAACTTTTTAAGCATTTTCACATCAGTGTATTTTAGAAATTTTGAGGGAAATATTTTTTTTCTTTGTTAAGACATTGTATATTGATGTGTATTATTGTGTATTTCTATGATAAAAACTTATAACAACTAGACATTGTTGTATTTATTTATTTGAAAACCTTTTAAGTCTTTTCACAGCTACATATTTGAGAAATTATATGGGAAATACTATTATCTTTTAAGTCATTGGATATTACTGTGTATTGCTGAGTATTTATATGACACAAGATATGTGGCAACCAAACAATATAATCGTTCATTTGAAAACTTTTTAAGCATTTTCACAGCTATGTATTTGAGATATATTATGAAAAATACTATGTTTTTCTCTATTAAGTCATTGTGTATATACAATTTCAAATGCATTGAAAAGGATGAAGGTGGCCAAGGATGGTGGGAGATGGCTGTTGAAAGTAGTGGTAGCCGAGGGTGCCAGGCGGCTATCGATGATAGTACGTAAATTATGGTGGGTGATAACCATGAGTTGGAAGTAGTGTTTAGGGGTAGTAAGCAGTGTTCATGGTGGCTAACATTGGCATATAAAAATTGAATACATCCTAAACCCTAAAAAACTATATATTTATAGGAAATACATTAAAACTTGAGAAGAGTTTAAAATTTACCTATAATAACCCTAATTTTTCTCCCATGTTGGCTACAGTAAGTCTTTCTAAATATTTTGCATATAGCTTTTCATTTCCTCGGAGAATGAAATGTCCTCCAAACCATTTTTCATCTTCTTCGCCTGTTTCTCATTTTTTTCTCAGCAGATAAAATGAAATATTCTGCCCACCAAAACCTTAAATATTTGGGTGCTTTCGTATATTTCTTTTTTAAAAAAAGGTAATACGAGTGTCTGGATCGAGTATGGTTGTTAGGTCATAAGAAAAATAATATAAATATTAAATATTTATGTGTCAGCATTTTATTGGAATCCGGACTTATAGAGTTATGTCTGGACTCTGCACACAATAATTTCTCCTTCATTAGGGAACGTCCATCTACATTTGATTCATTAATATTCACTGTAGCTGGTTGAAATAATGGAGTAAATACATATGAAAGAGTTGTAGTTGGTCTTGCCCTCGGAATTAATGTTGTTTAAGATTAAGCTTATTTACGCATATGCTATCACTTCTCCAATCTATATCGGATATTGGAACAATTACAAGATATAGTTTTATTTCATTTGAGGAAAAAAATGATAATGTTTATTAATTGAATTCATCATAAAGTTTGTTGTGCTAACTGACATTGGAGTGTCTCCAAAAATAAATTGTATTAATATGTGGTGGACAGTGTAGCTCGATCTTTCGTATAGCCTTCTTCTGTCTATCATTCGTATTGCCGTGGTATGTCATTCTTTTGTGTGTATATATATATATAGTCTCTTGTAGATTTAATAAAAGTGGTTTTTGAGAGTTGATAATCATAAGAATATGTTTTTTGGATAGTCTCCTGTTTTTCTTGAATCATGAACATATTTCAGGTGTTGAAGACAGGCTTCTAGCAGTCCGTAGATTCCAGTGCCGGAAGAAGCCAAGTCGAAGGCCATCCATGGTCCGACGGGTTCAACTAGTCATCTCTTCATCCCGTCCTGCTCTTCGGTGGCGAATCGGCCTCGGTGGTGAATCGGCCTCATTGTCCCATCCTGATCTTTGGAGGCGAATCGGCTTTGGTGGCGAACCGGCCTCACTAACGAGGTTGAGTAATGTAAAAGGTTATTATTTCATACTGAATCAAGAAACAACTCTCGGAATGACAGAAAACAAATTGAAGAAACTCAAATTAAACATTGCTTGGAATGTTTTGGAGAAAACAAGCCTTTTTCCTAATCATTATTTATTTCTATTAATCGAAGGCCTAATTAAAGCAGATTTAATTGGATCAATCCAACAAACTTTATGAGTGGTCCATGAATAAATAATATTGATCAGGAGATTACATAGCGATCACTGATGCTTTGCAAACGATGGAAAGCTTGCCTGCAATCTACTTATAGTATCCAACTTAGTACCTTTCATATATAGTAGGAGAGTGATGAATGACTTCCCCTTTGGCAATTTGAATAATGCATCTGCTTTTTAAAAAGCAATGCGATTTTTTGTTAAACATAACGGACGTGGGAAGCTCGTTACCTTTTAATTTTGCTTGGATGTAAGCTTTTGCTTGCGTCAACCTCATGGAACAGCATTTGGACTATTTGCTTAGGTTTTTCTATAAAAGTAGTTGTGAAGTTATCATGAGGAAAAATAAAATAAAATTATTATAAATATTTTTTTTTCAAATTTAAATAATAATTTTCTTACAATTCTTTAACAGATCTGATTATAAAATTCAGTTTCTCACTATAAATTTTTAAAAATTTGAGAAAACACCAAAAAAAAAAACTAATGAGTAAATACAAATACGATAGCAATTTAAAAATCATATCAAGCAATCAGAAAACTACCCCAAACAATTCCTAAGGCCTTCTCTAATTGAACTTCAAACGCATGAATGGTGTCGATCATGAGCTCCAGCTGAATGGTAAAACTTCCGCTATTTAGTTGCTGGTGAACAGTACAACGTCATTCTTCATGAGCCTAAGCTTTGATATTCATTGATATAGATAATCATTGAAAAGGAGATGCAAACAACTTAAAAGAATAAATAATAATAAAATACCGTAATTCCAAAAATATTTCATATATGATATATCTATCTTCCTCCTATAATAGTTTTAGGTATACGATAGCAATAGAATTTTTTAGAAATTTCTTAAAAAACAGGTACAAAAGATATTAAAGAATATATTATTCCTAAGACATACTATATTTAAGATGCACCACATCAGTAGAACTTGAACTTTGAATCGATTCAATATTGGCATGTGAATCTAGTCCAAAAATCAAATTTCAAGGAAAGCCTGAAGTGGCTTACTGGAAACCAATTGTGTGAGTTATATATTAATAATTTTGAGAAAATTAGAATTCATTTTAAGTCAACTGAAATTAATCCATTTTGAAACGATTTCGGTCAAATTTAAGGGAAAAAATATTTAAAATTTGAGCCAAACACAACTTGCTTGATACTATTTACCCTTATACTAAGGGGCGAACCCATTGCTTATCAACAAAATTATAATAATTGCATATATGTATAACTTCAGAGAAAGTATTCCACGCCAGAGCATATGATTAGAACTATGAAATTGATTGTTTTCGAATGCAAATATTTCAGATCAAAACAGCAAGCCTTTATATTCTCTTGTTAAGAATTATAGCAAAATAACTGTCCTGCAAGTTCGCTGAAAGAAAGATGACTCTGTATCGTGTTTGGACTTCCCTCTAATAAATAGGCAGAGCCTATTACAAACCAAACCGGCACACTTCAGGCCTAAACTGGCCAAACCAGCACCAAAATAGAGTTTAATCTCTCGAACAATGGAACTAAGGAGCTTGAATCGATCAAATTAGTCATAAACTAGCCTAACCGATCCAAGTAGTACAACTAGCCCACACGATCAAGGTCCAGAGCAGGCCAAACAACCTGCAAATTGTCTTCCTCATAAAACAGACGCACTGCATGGGGACACTCTGCAAGGTTGGTGCCCTTTCTTGCCACCCTGAATGTTGAAGCAAATGTCTACTGCACAAGATTCCAACCCATTTGCCGCTCTCACCCCTCACTCTAGCATCGTCGGGCTGCCTCACTATCAAAAACCTCTTGCTTGTCAAATTAATGGTAGTACATAAACAAAGATCCACCTCTCTTCATCAAAAGAGCATTTTAAGGTGGTGGCCCGCCACAGCCTTGGACCAACTCCCACAAACCATTATCATCATGGGCTCCCCATTATATTAGCTTCCTGACATTCCTCTGTGAAGATCTGACACAGAAGAGGGATTTCCAACCGCTCTCCAATGTTAGGAGCCCTCCATGCCTCCTATCGAATGTCACTTTATGACCACAAGTGACTTGAATGGGCCGCAGCCATCTTGTTTACCCAGCAATGGCAACCTCGCTATCAATCATCTCCCTATCCTACTCTTACTCAAACTCCTTTCATCATTAAGGGTTATATTTGTAAAGACATCAAAATTAGTCATTAACATGTAAGCATTAGCACATATGGCGGTTCCGCCCCTGCCCACCACATTTCATTCAAGAGGAGAAGACCTTGAACAATCCCATTGTATTAAAAGACAAAATTGAAAGTGGTCAGCTCCAATCTAGTCGCTCCATATCATTAGTTCATCATAACTACACTAAATCGACCTACTTAATTCATCAACCTAATTTGGTAAGAAAAAGAAAATGAAAAAAATAAATAAATAAAACCAAAAAGAAAGAAAAATCTTAGGAGATTATATTTGTATTTAAAAACACTTATTTTGGAAGTATTGTTAAAAATAGAACAATTTTTAGTGTATCACCAAGAGTTTTAGGCTCAGCAATGCTTGCATTGGCCAAACTAAAGGCCAGCAGACCAAAACAGGCTAGAATTGCAACAAATAGCCTTCAATTGATCAAACTTAGGACCCAAGGGACCTAAATCAATTCAAACTAGTATTAAATAGATATTTTAAAATTTGGACAAATTTTATCGCTGAGGATGCTTATAAGCCATCAATGGGCAATTTTTTTTAGAGAAAAACGAAGAACTATATATCAAAAATTTGGGATGTTAAAAAATTAATGATGATATGTTTATAAATGTTAGATCAATGATTAAGGAGTTGTCATATTTTTAGTCCAACTACAATAAAAAATTATTTCCCTATAAGGGGCTTTTGACTGGGATAGCTTAGAGTTATTGGAAGTTAAAGCCGTCAAAGATTATGAGAGATGTCAGAAAATATTTGAGAAAATTTTGAAGAGTTAGATTTGTTTTGGGGTAGATGAAAGTTAAGTTTGAGGTTATGTCAAGGCAATGGTGATTGTATCGAGAAAGAAGAGAAATAAGGGTGAGAAAAGATAACTAATGGCTCACCAAAACCTTAAGAAATCAACCATCAAGCTTTATCAAAGAGTAGAGCAACCATTGCACCGCTCCACATGAAATTTGCATAAGCAAAAAATAATTTTTATTCAATGAATCCAAAACTACAAAGCAAAGTCCTATTTATAGGTCATTTTTTGCCATTAGAATTTTGAAAAACTTCAGGAGCTTCTAAAACAATATTAGCAAGATTGATGACCTATCCTAATACAAAAAAAAAAGAGAAATAAAATAAAAGTTAAAGCCTTTAAAAACATGAAAATTCATATTGACCAATAAGTCAAATAAAGTGATCCTAAAATCAAATAATTTGTAAATTTTTTGCTTTCTAACTTGCATGTCCCACTTATCTATTAAGGGGCTTTAAATTAAGCTTTTTAATTATTCTCCTATGATTCTAAAGAGTTTTTGGGTCATCCATAAGATTGTATTGAGAATTATGCATGATAAATATCCCAAATTTTGATATAGTGCCTTAATTTGTGATATTGACCTTAGCATTTGTCCTGATGCTGCATCAAATTAAAGCACACTCATCCGACAGAATAATATGAACATAGCAATAGGAATCTGATTTTAATAATAAACAGAAAGCATTAATAATTATTTTACAATGTGTTTATTATAAGCATAAAGCATGCCAAGGCTCCAAAAACTTAGTGGAATAATCTCATATATGGAAAATAGGAATGATGGCAAAGAAAATAAATAGATATAATTGACAACATTAAGGCTTTGTTAGAGACGGCTTTCTTACTTCTTCTTAAAGCAACTTTCTAGTAAATTTTTATAAAAAAGCTGCTTTAAGAAGCAGTAAAAAATCTACCTCAAATGAAGTCTAAGCCCGCCTGAACTTCAAAAAGTCAAGCATAAGAAATGACAATTTACAGGGTTGAGAAAACTTTTGTATTGTAGTCTGAGTTTGGAGAACAACATAGAATATAATTTTGGAGCATAGAAAAGAAATTAATGATTTTAGAGCTTTCTCTTGCTCTATTACAGCTTATTTCTGCACGTATTTATACAGAGGAAGTCTAGTTTGGCATAAAACTTACTAGAAAAGACCAACTTAAAAATCTAATCAAATAAAATCAAATCAAAGCAAATAAAGCCAAATGAATATCAAGATATAGAGAATAATTACTTCAGAAAGATTTATTTTAGGAAGCATTGTTTTAGGAGGAAGGCTATATATTCAACGCTATTATCACATCCTTCACCGTCCATTGATGTTAAGCTAGTATGCCTCAACGTGCTATAGGCTATATAAAATTACTTTGAGACCAAATGGAGCAAAAGGCTTTCATGACTAAATACTGAAGCAAAATCTATAAAATTTTTACGTTATTGAGTATAAGTGCTACGCATTTTAAACAAAGAGGTTAAGGTGTTTGGATTTCTTAAGTTACGGCATTCGTACTTCATAATCTCATATTCTGTTCATATTTTTCTTTTAAAAGAATAAAGCTTCTAATTTATTTTCCAAATAGGAATGTAAACTACCTATAGTGATTGCAGAAGTGCGGCCGATGGTTGGCTATGTTTCTTCTTCTCCCTCAAGCATAATACAATTTTTAGCCAGTGACGAGTTGAAGGAAACCTTTTCATCCGTCGCAAAGCTTTATCACACTTGAGCTCACCAATGGGTTCTAAGAACGACGATAACTTCCTGCAAAATAACCTCATATTGTGCATTGTGACAAACACTATGATATGTTGATTTTTTTCAAGATTGAGCCACATGAAATTAGCTGCAAGAGTGCATTTGTCCTCTTGATCTTCACATTTGATTGAAGTTCCTTCTCATCAATTACCTTGAAATTATCCAATTTTTCCACTTCTGCACGGATAAGAGACACCAAGGTGCCCATCCCAGCATTCCATGACACTGGAATTTCAGGGATTTCCTCTCTCATGCCATCATTAGCTTGCACATCTTTCAGCTGGATCTCATTGAAATTGGTATCAGGCAATGCATTATCTGTTGAGACCAAAGTAGTTTGAGTGCTTGGCTCAAATGGCTTCTTTCCTCCTCCGTCATCAACCATGTTTGAAACAGCTAGAGCCCCACTTGGCATGAGATCCATACATTCTCCTGAGCTTGAGGAGCCTATCACAGGGGTTGAGTTCTGATCTGAAGGCAGGGACTTATCGTCTCCTTGTTGATGAGGAGAAGCCAGGGGTGTTGGAGTAAGTGGCTTCATTTGTCTCATACTAGTGACAGAAGATAAAGAGGAGGAAGCTTCTTCATTTTTTGAATATAGTGAACGGTCATTCTGTCTAAGAGAGGTATTTTTCTGCACCCCCAGGCTAATGTTACTCTTGTTATGGCCATCTGAATAAGAAAAAGAAAATAAAGAGATCTTCCAATCAAAAAAGGATTTCTTTTTAAAACCTGTAGATTAAATTTTTCATGATAAATGCCATGTTTCTAAATTTTGACAAAAAGTTGCCCTACTTTGTAAATGAGGATTATGAGGATAGATAAAACCCAGAAATTTATGCCTAGGTTTCATATAATACACGCATTTGGCAAGAATTGTGGCAACTTGAATATTACCATCTTGTTTGCAATCCGCTGAGGTATTAGCAACCACGACATCATTATCAAGGTTTCAAGTAACCCATACATTCATACCTGGGTCTTCAGAGACCTAAGCATTGTTGAATGGGTTTACAGCAACCAAGAATTCACTGTTACAGCTGTTATTCTTAATATGATTCAAACAACACACACAGATGCTCGGATTTGTAGCTTAAAAGTCCTCAACATTTTTTTGAACCTGAGAATAGATATCTAATTTAGATTTTAAATAATACGCAGCTCACGTTGATCAATTGATTGAAAGCTTAGTGTCACGCAATGACCTTATCATAGTTACTCATGCGACCTTAAGCACTCAAAACCAATGCTAAGCAACATAACTTTCACAACACAAGGATAAGAACACTTGGACACTTGGAGAAGAAAAGTGGAAAGGAAAGTAATGCTTTAGTGAGAAAGGAAGCTTTACAAGACTTAAGAACTTGGAAAACTTTGAATGATCCCAAATGAGGGGTGGGGACCTCCATTTATAATCCCCCATAACCCTAGAGAACATTCATGAGAACATCTTGCTTCTAGATTATTCCATACTATTCTAGTTTATTACACTAGTTCATACAAGATTGCCTAGAATATTCTAGATTATCTTGAGTTCTCTTGAAGCTCCTCCATTCTAGCACGATCTAAAACTTGTGAGAAGCTTCTAGAGTTTTATAGGTCTTGGTCTTTGGGTTAACCTCCTTAAGATGGCAAGGTGTGACACTCTCCTCCATTTAAGCTCGTGATGCCCTCATCGTGCCTTCCATATGGTACTGCTGGATCTTGTCCTTGAATTGCCACAGAGTGTCTTCATGTTCCCAGCTAGCTTCGCTATATGACAAGCCCTTCCACTTAATGAAGTATTCCTTATAATTTGGGGCCCCTCATCGGCGGATTACTCGATCTAATAGTATTTCTTCTACATTTTTATCAAAGGAAGTGATTATTGTGGTTCGAGCTCGCTTGGATATTCCTCTTGATGGATCATCCTGATCTTCATGGTAAGGCCTCAACATGCTCACATGAAAGACTGGGTGAATCTTAGTTTAGGAGGAAGGTTAAGCTTGTAGGAGACTTTTCCTACTTGCTTGATTATTTCAAATGTCCCTTCATATTTCCTCACTAGTCCTTTGTGTACTTTTCAAAGAGTCTTGAATTGTTGTGGTAGTTGCTTAACAAAAACAAGATCTCCTTCCTTAAACTCCACGTCTTCTTCTCATGTCTGTCCACTTATTTATCCTCTTTGATGCTTTATGAAGTGAGGCACGAGCTTACTCTCTTTGCTCATTCCATGACCTAGCAAATTTGTACATTGTTGGGCTTTCTCCTTCATAACTAGTGGAAAGGATGAGAGGTGTCGCAGGTTGTTTCCCTATGATAATCTCAAAAAGACACTTGTTACTGGCCTCACTTTGTTGTAAATTGTAAGAAAATTGTGTCACATAAAGGACTAATTATTCTATGCAGACACCGGACAGAGAGAACTGTCAGGATTTGCTGTTTTTTTACTGTTCTTTTACAAAATGGCAGTAAAAGGGCAACCAAAATTTAATATTTATTAAATAGTTGAATATTTGTTGCGCTTTTGCAAAAAAACAGTAAAAATGCATTCATAATTGAATATTTACTGTCATTTTACTACTCTTTTGCAAAAGAACAGCAAAAGGGCAACAAAAGCACAGCAAATCCGGACGATTCTCTTCGTCCAGCGTCCGCACATAATAATTTCTCCATATAAAGAAGTTTTGCCCAATTTTATTGATTTGCACTCACATAATGCCTTACGTAAAGATCCAAGAGTGCATTGATCCTATCAGTTTGCCCATCGCTATGGGGATGAAAACTTTTTGAGAAATTCAAATCTGATCCCAACATCTTGAATAGCTATGTCCAAAATCTCCAAACGAAGCAAGAGTCTTTATCACTAATGATGCTCCTTGGTGCTCCCCATAGTTTTATTACATTATGTAGGAAAAGTCTTGCTGCTGCTTCTTCAGTACAATCCATGGGGGTTGCTACGAAGATTGCATATTTATTGAACCTATCCACCACAACCAATATGCTCCCATATCCTTATAATTTTGGTAGGCAAGAGATGAAATCCAACAAGATGCTTTCCCATGGTCTTTGTGGGATTGGTAGTGGCTCCAACAATCCCCCTAGCTATGTTGAACTATCTTATCTTATTGGAAAATGAGACAAGTCCGTACATATTCTTCTAGTACATCCATCATCCCTGACCAGTAGTACTTGGACTTTAGGAGGGCTAGAGTTCTCTTTGTACCATGACGTCCCCCCAAAAGTGAAACATGACTCTTTTAGCATTACCCTTCTTAGATTTCCCCGTCTTGGAACATAGATTCAATGAATTTTGGTGTAGAGAATGCCTTCTTCCTCCCAAAATCTTCTAGTACACCCTTCTTTTATAAGAGTGCGAATACTTTGAGCCTGCAGATCTTTCATCAATCCCTTCTTTATTTTGTTCATTAGTAATCTAGGGACATGTGAAATGCTAGCTATACTTGTTTTCCTGATTAGTGCATCGGCGACTACATTAGCCTTCCTTGGCTTATATTCAAGGATATAGTCGAACTCTACAAGGAAGTCTTGCCATCATGCTTGCTTGGGATTTAGTTTCTTTTGAGTGTGAAAGTAGCTTATGGCAATATTATCAATCATGATCTTGAATTTTCACCACAGTAGGTAGTACCTCTAGACTCTAAGCAATGTATGAAGATTGTCATCTCCTTTTCTTGAACAATGTATCTTTTTTCTATCTCATTAAGCTTCCTACTTTCATAGGCGATGAGATGTCCTTACATGAGTACTCCTATAGTATAGTCAAAAGCATCCTCATAAGCCATTGTATGATCTCGGAGGCTAACTACTGGCTCTTGACCGATGGTTTTCTTGATATCTTCGAATGCTTCTTGACACTTTGTATCCCATTCCCATGTTTTGCTCTTTTTTAGTAGATCTGTTAGTGAAGCAGCCCTTACAGAGTAGCCTTTTATGAATCGTTGATAGTAATTTACAAGTCCTAGAAAGGACCTTAGCTCACTTACTTTGGAGGGTGACTCCCAACTTTGAATGGCCTGTATCTTTTCATTCTCCATCATGAGTTTGCCATCTTTTATCCAGTGTCCCAAGAATGTCACCACTTATTTGGCAAATGAGCACTTTTCCTTCTTGATATATAATTTGTTGTCTCTTAGTACTTTGAACACTTGTTTTAGATGTCAATATGATCTCTGAGTGTCTTATTGTAGATCACTATATCATCTAAGTACACGACCATGAACTGATTCATACATGGGTGAAAAAGCTTATTCATCAAAGTGTAGAATGTTGCAGGGGCATTGGTTAACCCAAAGGGAATAACCAAAAAATTATAGGACCCATATCTGGTAACACATGTTGTCTTTGGCTCATTCCCCTCTGCTATACGCACTTGGTAGTAACCCGATCTTAAGTCTAGTTTGGAGAAATATTTGGCATCTCCCAATTGATCAAAGAGGTCGGAGATGAGAGAAATAGGATATTTATTCTTTTTGGTTATCTTGTTCAAAGCCCGATAGTCTATACACATGCACAAGGAACCATCCTTCTTCTTTTGGAATAGGACTGGAGCACCAAATGGAACTTTAATTAGTCGAATGAACCCTGCACCAAAAAACTCCATTAGTTTCTTGCAAAGTTCAGCCAACTCTGGCAGTGCCATACGGTATGCTCCCATAGCTGGTGGCTTTATCCTGACTCCAACTCAATCTTATGATTCATCTCCCTTCAAGGTGGTAGCTCTTTTGGTAATTTTGTTGGAGCAACATCTTTGAACTCTTCAAGTACCATCACTATTTCCCTTGGCATGTCTTCTTGGGGTTTCTCCTCTTCATCAATATCATGAAGAATGGCCAAATAGCTTTCCTCATCTCGCATGACACCTTTTTTGAATTGTATGGCTGATAGTATCTTCTCCTATTGCTTGATGGCCCTTTTTGTTGGCACCATACAAGCTTTCTTCTCTTCCATGATTAACATGTCGTTGGCATAGAATATTGGAAACCCTTTATCTGGTCCAAGAATTCCAGTCCCAAGACAATCTTGAAGTCATCCATTAGAATGATGGAGAAGTCTAGAGTTCCTGACCATGCACCGATAGTGGCCCTAACTCCTCCGGCTATACCATGTATGGGCCTTGCTGCTGAATTTACTGCTTTAATGGAGCCTCCTTCTCCCATTGATTTTAGCCCTAGCCTCCTTGCTTCTTCCATGGAGATGAAGTTGTGTGAGGCACAAGTGCTAACCAGTGCCTACCATAGCACTGGTATTCTTTCCTTCAAAGCTCATCTTTACAAAGAGTGGTCCTTGGGCTTTGAGATTTGGCATTGACGGTATCCCATTCAGCAGTTGCATGGATCCCACTTGTGCCATAGTATCTCCAACCTCAGCTTCTGCCACCTCCTGATGACTTGCTAGAAAAGAATTTAGGGTCTTCTTTTGAGGGCATTCCCTTATCCAGTGAGGTCCTCCACAAAGAAAGCATCTATTATATGGCTTGCTCTTGTTGTCTTTGAACTTCCCTTTTTCTTTCCCCCAAGCTGGGGAGGTGTAGTGAGATTCCTCCTTATGTGGCCCTTTGTCTCCCCCACTTTAGCATGGATAGTTTTCTTTTCTTTTGGCTCGGAGTCCTTGGTTTAATCAATTAGGCTCTCTGTGGTGATAATGGCAGAAGCAAGATATTGTACTCCAAGCCTCCTAGTTCAGTCTTGGCCCATGCTTGAAGACCATCCATGACGTTGAAGAGAGCATCTTTACCGAACATGTCGAGAATATTGAGGACTAAACTAGTCAAATCCTTGATGTATTCCCGAATGGATCCAACTTTCTTGAGCATTCTTAGTTTTGCTCTCGCCTCATATAGTGGGATAAAGGCTTGTTGTTGTTGTTGTTGCATGATATATCTTCAAAACTCCTGCCTTAATGACTACCTTGTAGTCTTTAGTATCTAAAGCCCCAACAGACAACAAATTCTTTCTGATATGTAGAACAAGTCTTACATTAGTCAGCTCTCTTACAATACCATCAAACATTTTCATGAAGATGCTCCCTACACCAACTGTATGACAAGCCTGATCATTTCTCATGGTTTGAACACATCTATCAAGCTCCCTATATGTAGAAAACTACTTTCTAGAGGGATAAATGTGATAGGTACCCTATGTTGCACCGATATGGATACGACGACACGGGTACGACACGATACGAATACGGGACACATCAATTCTTAAAAATACAGAATACGGGACCTACGGGTACGACGCGGACACGGCATTATAATTTATATAAATTATACATAAAAATTAAGAAAGCAATCAAAGCATAAAATTTAAAATTACAAAACAAAAATGACAACAACATCATTTGTAGCCTTGTAGCTTATAATATCAAAATATAAGTAAGCATTAAATGTTTAGTACAACAATAAAAGCATAAACATAAATTGTCTAGCACATGAAATTTCAACCATTAAATAAAAGGAATGATATGATTAGCTTCTTCAGTGGTTTGTCTTTGAACTTTTGTATCATCTTCAATAAATATCATAGCTTCTAATTCAAGCTCATGAAGTGAAAGATTAGTAATTTCTAATATTCCCATATCATCAAGAAACTCAAATCCATCTCGGAAATGAGAAAACCTTGCTCGCAGTCGCGGAAGTAAATACGACGCATCTTTTTTTAGGTTTCTTCTTATTTTTTAACGAACACGCATATCGGATACGTGTGTCTTTTTAAAATTAAATAGTATTTTAATTGGATACGGCTTTGGCGTATCCGACACGTATTAGTGATGTATCGGAGGCGTATCTGTGCATCGGTGTATCGGATACAGCACGCCTTCATAAATAGGTGTATCGGTGCAACATAGGTAGCACCAATATCCAAAATTCAACATGAACCGTCTGAATACAAACTCTGTGAAGCTGCAGATAGTGATACATCTAAGTCTTCATCACGCTCTTCCAAGCTAAGGTTTGCATTAGCCTCCGTGGAAACTCTCTTTCCCTTCTCCTTCAGCTTCGGGCAATCTTTCTTCTAATGAACAAGCTCCAAACATAAAGCACATTGATTCTTCCGAAGACTGTGCCTACGAGACTTGCCCTATTTGCTTCTACCGCTCTTTTTATTCTTCTGCTTTTCAAATCTTTCTTGTTGGAGTGTGAGAGCCTCAACCAAATCCATCTCTGCATGTTGCTTGTCTCGACGCCAGAACTCATGATTCAACAATGCAGTAGTCACCTCACCATAGTTTAAGACCTCCTTCCCATGAATGAGTGTCATCGTGAAGTTTTCGTACTCATCTGGGAGCGAATTTAACAGAATGAGCACCTTGCCTTCATCTCCAACATCCTTATCCAAATTCAAAAGATATGTCAATAGCTTTGTAAAGTCATTTAAATGCTCATAAATTGTAACCCAATATTTTATCTGAAACCTATAGAATTTGCGTTTCATATGGAGATGATTCTCCAAGCTCTTCGTCATATACTTATTCTCCAAAAAATTTCACAACTTCATGGAAGAAGTCTACATCATCACCTAATACTTAATCTCCTGAGATAGGAAATTTCCGATCAAGCCACAAGCATTCTGATTCATCTTCAGTCAATCTCTCTTTGAAATCTCCTCAGGACGTTCATTGCTCTCTAGAACATCCTCTAGATTCAAAGAGCACGGTGCATCCATCACCTCACATCAACACATGTCAAAGTTTCCTTTGCCATCAAATTTCGTCACATCAATTTTGACGGAATGTATAACCACCTGATGGATCGCTGTCTTCTCTACCATTGAGGTGAATGTATCCATGACTCCACAATATCTTATAGCCTCCACCAAATTGCAGATGTCTAATGACATCGGAATCGCACCAATTCGACTCAATAAAAATCCAAAATAAAAATCAACAGCATTTGCTTACTCAATCTGACTAGATCACGTCTTAGAGATTTTCTCCCATTTTTCAAACCACCACTGAAAATCCCACTGAAATTCAGCTTTGATACCAATTGTTGTGCAATACACAGTAGAAATAATAAATCATAAATCACACAACATAAAAAACATGGCGATTTACGTGGTCCAGAAAACTTGCCTACATCCAAGGGGAGGGGATGATGATTTCACTATATTAGAGAACAATAGGGATTACAATTTGGCTCTTCATCTCATGCATACAATACAATAGCCCTCAAGCCTTATTTAAAGATTTGAAACAAAGCTACAAAGGAAACTTTAATTAATGCTACAATATGGCATAATCTAATCATGTCAAATAAATCTCCCAATTTATGCAATAATCAAATCCCCTAATTAATGCATCAATCAAATCTCCTATCAAATCAACTTAATCAGGAAAACAATCAACTCTCTAATTAATTACATAAAGAGCCATCAAAGCCTTCCAAATTAAGGCTAATCTAGATTTGAAAATATTTCCAAATCAACACCGTCGTCATACCATCACCAATGGACCACCATCACCAAACCACATCCCCATCAAATCATCATTGTTGAACCTGCACCCACCAACCATCGACTACGATCCTCCAATAGTCATCATTGTCAAACTACAATCCTCAGCATCTAACTATGGCTCTTCGACCGCTGTCATCCGATTATAATCTTTTGACCACTATCATTTGACTATAGTCGCCCGACCACCATCTCTTTACCACTCTTGCTGAAATATGGTCCTCTAACTACTATCACCTGAATATGGCCCTTTGACTAGCATCGCCTAACTATAGCCTACCGATCACCATCGCCAAACTCATATCCTCCCACCATCATCGTCTACCTCTGGTGCTCTGACCACTGTAGTTTGAATCAGGTCCTATAGTCACCCTCGCTCAACTACGATCCTTCAACCACCCTCGCCTGTTTATAATCATCTATCTATCGTCTCTTAATTACAATCATTTAACCATTGTCACATGAGCATCTTCACCCAACTATGATCCTTCAACCACTATCACTCAACTATAGCCCTCCGACCACCTCGCCAAAATACGGTCCTTCAACAAATATCGTCAGTCTACGGCTCTTTAACCACTGTAACCGATTACGATACTCTGACCACCATTACCTGAATGCAGCCTTCTAACCACTATCACCCGACTACGGTCAAACATCATCGCCAGACTACGACCATTTAACTTCCTTGCTCAACTTCAGTTTCCTTACCATTATCGCTTGACTACAATCTCGACTGATTTCATCGCATGTCATCTCCGACAATGTCAATGTACATTATCACCTTGTAAGGCTGATGCACGTGGTCGACACTTGATGTCAGCACCAACATCTGTATTAGACTTCTTAGTCCCTGATCTCCCCTCAAGGAAGAACATACAACAAAAAAATCTCTTGAAGATAACTTCCATGCCAAAGGGCTCTTCCAACTTCCATCACGAAATCTATATGATATAATTTGTCTACTATATTGCATCAAAACCTCCCCAATCATAAGAGAAGCATCAATTGTAATCGAAGAAATATACTAATATAACCATTTCAACTAGTCAAGCTCCATGATTTTTCCATTCTTGAGTTTTGCACATAAAAAATATGATGCCTCTTATAACTCTTCTCTTGCCAGTGTGTGATATATCTTCTTATAATTCTAAGACAATAAACTCTTTGACTCTACCGTTGTAAACCTTACAACATGCAACAAGTGTGCATTGTGTTTAAATCAAATAATCGAATATGATATGGAATTCAAACAAGACATATATCCTATTGAATCCATAACTGTCAACCGTATGCTTCGTTCTCTTGTTCACATCACATGCTATGAAATAGATATGCTAGATAATAATCAATTTTATAATGACTCCAACTTTTATTTGTTAACTTGTAGAGCCTAAGTGATGTCCTACGAAGTACACAAATATAGTACATGCATCCAAAAAGTATACAATACTTTTGACTTGCTTCATTAAGGGTGTTCTGTTATTTCACATTTAATTATGATTGTCCTATGTTTTCATTATAAAAGAGGCATTGTTATTAGGGTTTGATGTAAGATATTAAAAACTTAGAGAGTACGTGAGGCCATTGAATTTCACTTATAAAATTTAATCATTATGATCATAATGAAATATGCACTAGTACAAACCGGAATTAATTATAAATTGGGCAAACTCATGTAAAAATTATAGATTTTTTTTTTTTTTTGTATTTTAGTTTCTTTGGTTTATTTGTTCTTCTCAATGATCTGAATTATATCACATTCTAATTCCCAACATTATTTTCCAGCCTAAATGAGGTACTCGCATTCCCCACTTTCGGATCAGGACTCGCATTCTTTAATTTTTATATCTACAAGTGGGAGCTTGCCAGGTAGGTTGCAAGTCGCCTAATGACCAGATGACTAGCCCTACAATGCAGACAAGCCAAGGCAACCTAGTTGCACGATGCACACCACTAAGGCCTTCTCCAACCAAACTCCAAAGGCATAACTTCCGCTATTCGCACTGTTCACATACGCTATTTTTCTCTGTCTCTACGGGATTTGCGTGAAAGAGGAGAAAGACGGATATCTTCGCAGAGGACGCAAAATGGAGTTCTATTGGAGATGAATCATGACATTTTTTAGTTTCACTGCATTTTGGAGTGAAAAATGGGATTTTCGGTTGGAGATGCCCTAAACAGATGTTAAACGGCAATTTTCCAAATCATTTTGTTACCTGCAGAAGCCTGATCAAGGAGCAGTGAACCCTTAAGGATGTAATCATTTCCTAGGGCCGGTATGATCAGATCATTCTCAGAAAGGTCTTGCCACACAAATCCATTTCTGTAGCTCCTGCATCACACTTAAATGAATTAATTCAACAACCCATCACCTTAAAATGAGATTGTTGTCAAATTTTACCATCTAGGTTTTCCTCAAACCTCTTGCAAGACCATGAATACATGGTGGGCATGTGATTTCCTCTCAAAACAACCAGACGATTAATCACATCTACAAGCAAACAAATAGCTTTAATCAGATGATTACAATGGATACCCAAATAAATGCTTTTATGGGATTCGTCAATTTGGTCTACTGACCTTTTAGGTAGAGACCTTCGGGCGAGGATAAGGGAACTTCAATGAAATGGGGGTGCTCCATAAGGCTATTCTTGCAGAGATAATATACAACTGGAACCTTCATACCTTGTTGCCACAACTTCCGATGCTTACCAGAAGGCTCCGTCCATACGACGCATCTCTCCGGGCTCACCTGCTCAACATTTCTGCTTACTCTTCCCACCATTTCCTTTTCACTAACTATAAAGTCCTTAATGTACAGGAAATCCCAAATTAGACGCCCAGCTACGGACGATAAGGTTAAGAGAGCAGGCTGGGTGCCCTACAAAATTGAAAATAGTTGACGATAAAATAAGGTGCAGAATGAGCTGCAAAAGGGATCAACTTCGCATAGAATAGTAAGCAACCGCCAAGAATCGCATGAAATTAGTACTAGACAGGATTGACGAAGATTAATACAAAGGAAAACCGGCTGTCGAAGACAAAGTAAATGAAAGCACAGGGGCGAAAGTGCGAGGGCGCCCATTTGCCATTCGAAGAAAAGCAGAGCACTGAGAATAGCATCCGTGGTCTTAGCTGGAGTTGGATTCGGGTTCTCTACACGATCACTCAATTTGTGATTCCTTTTGGACTCTTTTAACTTCGTGGACGGCGAAACCTTTGCAGCTTTTGCCGACATTTAACATGACAAGCATTCGTGACGACATATGGAAGGTTTGCGTTGGACCACTTAATTAATTAGTTAATCGGACCTACGTCCGATCCGACTGGGTCAGATGCCTCTCCTGTTTGTGAACCTTTACGAAAGTCATATCGGGTTTGATTAGAAGTAATTTTGAAGCTATTAAGAAAAAATTAATTTAACATTCTAATTAAAAAATAAATTTTAATTACAGAAATTTCTAAAAAAAAATATATTATTGCTATATTTTCTATGCAAATAATCAAAAAAGACAAAACTTCTATGGTGAAAGAAATTTTTTAAAAGCTACTCTAGGCAATAGCTTTTTAATATAAAATTTTTTAAAATTAATAAATAATTAATTATCAAATAAAAATTATAAATATTATCTCAAAAATAAAATAATAAGAAAAATATCTCAAATGAGTCTTATAATGCTTATTTGGTTTATAACATTTAAAAAACCTCATAAATTTTTGGTGAACAAATTTATTTTGTAAAATTTAGAATTTCAGTGATGGAGGAAGCTCATTGCAAGTTCATTCAAGAATTCATACAAGATTTTTTTGTAAACTTGCTGAACAATAACGCACAAAATTAAAAAAAAAAAAAAAATGTCTAAATAGCCAGTTGATTGTACTTGTTCAATATTATTGTATCGAATGCATGTTTACTGTATTGGCATACGGATTTACTGCTTTATCGATTTTTGCTTTATTGATTTGATTGGATTTACTGTATTATGTGATTTCATACGATTTCATCGATTTCTTTGTTGATCATTGAGCATGGATACTATTGATTATTGACATTGATATGGTTCTAATGGATATAGATATTGTTAGATTCATTGATGCTTTGGATATGGATATTGATATTGCTTATAGATTTATTGATACTATTGATTCTGCATTGTATTGACTTGCTACATTTGATTTATTGATAGGATATATTGAGATTTATCGTATTGCCTTTCCGATTGATTTTATTGACTAGATAGCATATATTTGATTTGATTTGATTGATTGATTCGATACGACTGATTTGACACATTGATTGATTTTCTTCTGTGTACGGATTTCTTCGAGATTGACGTGTATTAATTGAGCTTGATTTATCGATTTGCCTGCTGCTGCATTGACTGGTTTCATTGACTATGAATTTCAGTATTGCATAGACTCATTGACCATTGACTGATATGGATTTGATTGACTGACATGCATATTGATAGCATCGCCGTGCTTTGATTTCAGTTATAGGTATTAGGTGACCTGCTGGGCTTTGTAAAGCTCATTATATGTGGTTGACATTTTCAGGTCAAGGCAAGGGAGCAGAAGATAGAAATTGATCCGGATCTACAGGTTTTAGTTCTTTTGATGATTTTGATTATTTTGTACTCAGGACAGGATAGATTTCTGTACTTGTGATTGTAGTTTAGTTCCTGAGTATTGTACATGAACTTTTGAAATATGGATCGACTTGTATATTGATGTTTTAAATACTATAGATGTTTATAGACTGTTTATTTGTTGTTTATATAGCTCTGGTAAATTGTTTGAGAAATTAATTGAGATTCTTTCCAAGTTAGATCTTGGGGCGTGACATGTTCAGGCCCGACGTTCTACTGAAGGCCCGGCATTCAGGCCCGACGTTCTGCTGAAGGCCCAACGTTCTGCTTAAGGCCCGACTTTCAGGCCTGACGTCTTCATCTGAGGCCCTCACCTTCTCCAGAGGCCCTCACCTTCGTCAGAAGCCCTAACCTTCGCCAGAGGCCATCACTTTTACCAGCGGCCTTCACCTTCGCCAGAGGCCCTCACCTTTGCCAAAGGCCCTTGTCTTCGCCATATTATCATCAAAGGCCGTGTGCTTCACTAGAACATCACGTGAGGCCCATACTTCCGCCGGACCACTACTTGAGGCCTTGAGCTCCACCAAGCCACCACCTGATTCCCATAGTTCTCCCCAGAATACTGTCGACTACGGTCTTTTCGACCTCCGTCGCCTGCTATGGTCCTTCCAACCTCCATCAACAAACAACGGTCTTTCTGACCCCCGTCTCTTGCCGACTATGGTCATTTCTACCTCCGTCGCCTACTGTAGTCCTTCCGACCTCCATCAACAAACAACAGTCTTTCTGACCTCGGTCTCCTGCCGACTACTGTCCTTCCGACCAAACAAATATGTATATGTAACTCCTACCATGTAATGCAATCTATATGATGTATATTTGCTACATCAATACAAGGCCTTCTCTAAAGGAAGGGCATCATTTGTAATCGACTGGAAATACTAGTGGATTCATTCAAACTGGGCCAATCCCCATGGTTTTTCCCCCTTTTCAGGGGTTTTCCACGTAAAAACTCTGGTGTCTCTTATGAATGTTTCACCCCCTCTCTTATCTGCTTGTGTGTTGGATCTTCGTACAATGCTAAGACGTTAAAACATATATTTCTCTACTGCCGCGAATATTCCAGGACGCAACAATTTGGTTTATAACAAAGATTACTTTTGATATTAAAAGTTTCTTTGGTATTGAAATGATGAATGTTAGAAAATATTATTGTTATATTTATGAAAATTTATGAAACTATTTTATATTAGAACTTTCAAGTATGTATATCCAGAGAGCTTAAGATATAATTCATAGCATTTTTTTAAAATAATTATAAAAGAAGTGATTCTTCAGAGAAGATTTTAATAGTGACTGATTAGTGCAAACTCGTGAAGGGAAACTTTTAAATCAAATCAATTCTCTAATACTTGGATAATTAATCCTAACTTGCCCAGTGACACCTGGTCGTAATCAAGTGATTGATGAGCTCCCTTAGGATAAATTGCTCTAACAAATTTGGGATTCATTCACCACAAGGGCGGATACAGCCAATTTTTTAAGATGGGTAAACTTAATATGTAAAATTTCTAAATTAGAACATTAGCTCTACAAAAAATTACTGTGTTTAAATCTTCCTTTGTAGAAGTACAAGTTTGAAAAAAAAAAAACATAAATAAAATTTATGCAATTACAAATGTATAACCATAATAAAAAAAATTTGTAGAATACTCAGAGGGCTTCAGATATTCTTTTAAGAGAAGCAAAACTATAATAAAAAAAATTTAACACTTATACACTATCATAATTTGTCAATTTTCTCAAGAGGATACAAGAAAGTTTCGCTATAAATTTTAAAGTATTTTATTTGCAGAGTAATCAATGTTAAAGTGGAAGTGCGTAATAACAAGCCCTATAACATACAAAAACAATAAAATAGATATAGGTGTATTGTCGTTGAATTTAAAGGATAGTTGTTTGGATCAAACTGATGGGTTGGGTATGGTTATTAGCCATGCGGGGGTGTTGGGAATGACTTGGTTGACTCTGTCGATGAGTTCCAAGCGATGTATAGTTTGAATGTGGGTCCCATTGTTGAAAAAGTATTTTCTCGTGGGAGTGGAAAAAGTGGTAGGAGGAAGTTTAAAATGAAGTAATTGGTTTTGTTTGTTGCTTCTCTTTGGTGCTCTTGGCCCCCCTCTATCGATTTTGCCTTTGGGTTTGGTGTTGCTTCGGTTGGTGGCTGACCAGTCTGGTTAGGTTGTTTTTTGCTCTCTTCGTATTGTCTTAGGTGTTGTGGTTTGGGTTTGACTCTGTAGATGGGGTTTCTAGGTTTTCTCTATGGAACTTAGTGTATTGTGGTTGGGTTGCTGTTGTTGGTTGTTGGTGTGTGTGGAAGTAGTCTTGTGGTTGTTTGTTTCTAGTGTTGTTTCTTTGGTTGGATGTTGGGTGATGGTTAATTTGTTGGCTTTTGGGTTGTTTCTTTTGTTTCCTTTTGTAGAATTCTCTTTTGGATCCAAATCTTTTAGGTTGCTTTTGGTGGCTTATTTGGCTCCATGTCAGGGATTGAAGATCTTCATGTTGCTTTGTCGAGCTATTTTTTATCCTTGTTTTCTTAGTTTTGTTACTTTATTTTCTGTTGTTTCTCATTGTAATAGGTAGAACCATTTGCTCGTAATTTTTTCTTCAAAGACCGCACTTTTAGAGAGATGAAGTTTCTTTAAGGACTTGTAACTTTCTTGTGCTTTAATGTGTAGGCCTCTAAGGGTTTTATTAAAAAAAAAAAAAAAAAGATATAGCAGTATTGTTAAAAAGCCTCAATCTTTGAAAGGGATGAAATGATTAAAAGTACTCACTACTGCTAACAGAGAAACAATTAAACCGAGGGCCAAGTGATCAAAAGAAATCATAGCTCAACCATTTAATGTTGTAGGAACACAATTGCAGTATTAGATAATTTGTTGAATGATTTATGAATTTAATGATCATGTACTAATTTATGTTTAAATTTAAATTACCTTAGTTTCAAATTATTATCTTAATCAAACTATTTTCTCAAATTACAATTGAAACATCATAACACAAAATTTATAATATAATTAGAGAACTTATTTAAGTAAGAACATAATTATCCTAATATAACTTTTTGATTTTTCATGCCACAAATATTTTTCTGTTATAATTTGGTACAACTATAAGATCCTTGTATTGAGAGAACTCTTAACCCCACCAAATTGTTGTTTCAGTTGTCAGCAATCCATCACCAACCAAAAATAACAAGAAGGAATAATAGAACGGAAGAGAAAAAGAGCATGGGGGAGGAGAAGGAAGAAATAATGGAGGAAGGTTAAATGCCCTCCCTTATATCTCTCTTCTCAATCATATCCCTTCCGCCACATTTGTTTTTAATTTTGGAGTTCTAAATAATTTCACTTATACTAATCATTAAATCTTTTTTCACTTTCTCTACAAAATATAAGAGGTGATCACACCCCCTTCGTCCTCACAACTTAATTGAATTCATTGTGTTCAACAAAGTTTATTTATTTTTAAAGCGAGACATGCACCCTATCTAAATGAATGTGACTTCTTAAATCCAAACTCATTATAGAAATAGATTCAAACATTTGTTATTTGATGCGCATCTCTTCTTCAACTTTTCAAACAGTCCCTGTCACAGAATGGCTTTGCCAAAGGACCTTGATAAAAGTGAGATTGTAATTAATGAAACTCTCAAACCATATTATTAAAGATGCACATTGGTGATTTCTCATATCTCATATCTTATATATCAAACTTTCAACAAAATTTCTAAAATTTAAATGATGGGCTCACACTAACCTTTAGATTGTGGTCAAGTTCAACTTTGTCATCAAGAAATCTTACACCTTTTTTAAGAGTCATAAAATGAAGTCATCATCTCAATCCAACATAATTATCATTAGTATGCCATGTAGTCAAACATTGTCGTTCATATAAACTTTTATCAATTTATCAACCAAATAAATTTTATAGTTGGGTGGAAAATGAACCAACTTGGTGATCCTATCAATGATCATCCAAACAATATCATGCTACTGACGAGATCTTAATAAGCTGATGACAAAGTCTATAGCAATCTATTCTCACTCCATTTTAAGAATCTATGAAGTTATCTACATGTCACTGTACTTTCAATACTCTACTTAATCATTTAGCAAATCAATCACCTTTTTGCACAAAAGGCTATCAAGCCTACAATCATCTTCACTAACAGAGTTTTATAAGACTTTGATACACCTTAGTATTCCTAAAATTTATCAATAAGGAGAATAATGTGCCTCGTAAATTAACTATTAATGAAGAATATTATAACATCCAACAGTTAATCGATCTTACAACTTCAACATACTATCTTGATAGAACATAAATGTTGGTTTCAACCCTACTTGCATTTGTTGTCTAATCTATATTATCTTGCATTCTCCATTTGAGCTAAACTAATTCTATTTGGGAAAATAGCTTGAACCACCATTTGTGCACAATTGTAACCATGACTTAGCAATGCCACCTCTAATTGAAGCTATCCATCACAACCACTAAATATTGCTCCTAAGTTGTTTACAAATAAAAAAGATCATTAATCCTAGGCAATGAGTATTTGTTCTTCATTCTCATCTTATTCAATTCTTTATACAACAAAAACAACATCAAGCCGTTGTCCTACTACGTGGGGTTGGCTACATAAATCCTTTTTTGCCATTGTGTCCGGTTAAAAGTCAAATTCTCATTTAAATCTAATAAAGAAAGATCATTTCTAATATTTTCTAACCAAGTCTTTTTAGGTCTACCTCTACCTTTCTTAACATAAGTCAAATTTAATACCTCAACTTTCCTAACCGGTCATTGGAAGGCCTTCGTTTAATGTGACCAAATCATCTAAGGCGACTCTCTCTAATCTTATATTTCACTGGAGCTACTCCAACTTTTTCACATATATGCTAATTTCATATCCTATCTCAAAGGGTCAAGTCACTCATCCACCTAAGCATCCTCATCTCTGCAACACTTAACTTACTATTTCAATTCCTTATAGTCAATCCAAAATTTAAAATCCATAAAAATGACAAATATGTCTGGCATCTTCTCAATAAATTATAAGCTTAAATATTAGATTTCATATCAATCATGTATTTCAAACTCTTTTAATAATTTGAAGATAACACGATTATAGAATAATCAATATTAGCAAAATGTGATGAAAATAACATTTACGTTGATATATTTACTAATTGAATTATGAATGTAACGAAGAGAAGTGTGTCCAAAGCTCACCAAGAGTTTTAGTGGAACTATCCCCCTAGAGGTAAGATTTTCATATGAACATGAATCCCTTCAATACATAAGGAAACTTAACCAGGATTTTTATAGACATGCAAAGGATTAATTTAAGAAAATTCAAAATATAAGGGGTGTTTAACTAAAATAAATTAAGGTAATTCTTCACAAATGGATGCTTTTAAAGAATGCTAAAAAAATAATATTCCTAGCTCATCGGCATATCAATACAAAAAGTGCTTGATAAGATAGAATGTAGAAGCTATAACAATTTTGAGAAGACTTGAATTTGATCCATTTATTACTACTATCAAATGAGGTGAGTTTTGATAATCGAGGCTGACAATGTACTCCTTGCCAATGTTTAGCACCAACTGGCTCAATTTGACTGCTCCCTTGCAACTGATTTGATCCTGTTAAGGCCAGTTGAAGTGGTCTCGATTTGGCTACGATTTGAATGATTATTGGTTTTGTTAGCCCCTCTTAATTTTGTTTTCCTTAAGGCCATTAAATCTAATTAGACTCATTTGGATAGTTGTTCGATCAAACTAAATAAAAAGTCGATCAAACCCAACTCGCTCGCCGCTTTCTAAATTAGCAGCATGGCTTCCAGCCAAGTTTATTTTGTTGAGATGCTTTTATTAGTATTAAGGCTTCATTTTGGGACAGTTTTTATAATTTTTTAAAGCAATATTTTAATAAAAAAAAAAAGTTTAAACTAGAAAATTTTATACCATAAAACTGCTTTATCTCTCTAACGAAACCTAAATGCTTAATTTTATGGTCTCAAATTAGTGTCCCAAAAGACACCAAAATCCGAAAATCGAATGGCTAGTAATGATGAGAGCTACACCTTATATAGAAAGCAGTGTTGAAGAGCTGTAAGGTTTCATTTTTTTTTTTTTTTTATGAGTGTGAAATTTTTTTTTTTTTTTTTTTTGACGAGGAACCGTCTGCTGCCACACCTGACTAATGGGCCACCCAGGCCACAAACTCATAGCCAGCTCTTTGGAGCCCCCACTTAAGGGCCGACTGCTGCTCGAGGGAATCAAACTCGGGATGGGGGTTTCCCAACCGAGCACGCCCACCAACTGAGTTAAGCATCGGTGGGTTAAGGTTTCATTTGGGACGATTTCTTATTACTTCTTAAACTAGAATTTTAATAAAAAAAATTAAACTGTCAACTTGCACCTCCATTTAATTATAATAAATAGCACGACATAGGGAGAGAATGAGAAAGCTGCAGGTACTTTCGTGCCTCACACAACCATGCCGAACTTAACAACTATATATTCATTACGCAAAGAATATGCGGTTCTTCCCATTAATTAATACACCGACTCTCGCATTCATCCACAGTTCATCCATTCCCCCTAACATTAACATGCTAAGGGGAGAAAAAGAAAGGAAAAACAGCATCTCCTTTATGATCCCTAAGATTTTTTAATTAAGGTATTGCATTTTATTTTGCAAGATAATAATTCAAATAATTATAAATTCCTTTTGCAATATATAACGTTTTGTCTTTTAGTTAGGGGTGTCAATATTTGACATGACCAGAAAATTCCGGATTAGGGTCAACCCATTTGTAAAATGGGTAGGTTCGGATTCAATTAACCGACCCATTTCAAAAATTGGGTCGGGTTCTATTTGACCTGGAAACTCGAGCATGACCCGGAATCCCGTGGCTGACCGCTCCTGCCCGAGTCGCCCGCCAGCATGTCTTCCAGCTTCGCATGCCCGCGTCGCACCGTCGCCCACCTGCGCATCTCTTTGGAAGCCGCTATCGCGCCATAGCCTTACTGGTCGGGTCGGGTTGACATGTACCAGAAGCGGGTCGAGTTCGGGTCCAAAAAACTGACCCGTTTACAAAAACAAGTTGGGTTGGGTCCAAAAAATTGACCTGTTTGCAAAAACAGAGTTGACCCGAACCCGACCCATGACCCGATTTTGATAGTCCTACTAGTATTAAAAGAGCAACAATTTTATAATTCAAGAATAAGTGTTATATTTTGAGAGGAAAATTTTTACCAGTCATTTTGTTCTAATTTTATCATGGCTGACTCTAAATATTGCATATTATATTTAAAGTTATGAAATCATTTGATTATTTTGTTTTACAGTAGGGCTACAAACGAACCGAGCCGAGCCGAGTATGTGAGTATTCATGTTTGAGTTTTTTTATCATTAACTTGTTCAAGTTCAGTTCGCGTTTGATTCGAGTTTTATTGTTTGTGTTCATGTTTGGTTCATTTAATTCAAGGGTATTCATATTTAGTTCAAGTTCGGTTCATGTTCGATTCGTTTAATGCTTATCGAGCTTTAAACAAATAAGCCTGAATGAGCTATGTTCATGAATGTATTTAACAAATATTTTATTGAGCAAACAAACATTAAATTTGTTCATGAACATCTTAAACAAACAATCTAGCAAACATGGACAAATGTGCAATATATTTTGTTCAGAAAATTAAATTTATAATAAAAGCAGTTGTCTATTTAAAATGAAAATATGATCAATCTATATGAATATATTCTTAAATGAAGCTTACCTATCTCTCCATTCGAGCATTTTACTGAGCTTAATGTCGAACTTGTTCACGAACTTCAAATGAAGTTGTTCGTGAACATAAATGAACCGAACACATTAGTGTTCAAGTTTGTTTATTTAAGGATTGAGCATTTAAAATGTTATTCATGTTTGTTTGTTTAGTTAATTAAACGATCACAAATGAATTTTAATCGAACCGAACATTGAGTAGCTTGCCGAACAGCCCTATTTTACAGATGCTATAAAAATATTGTAAATATTTATAATTTAATCATGATAAAATAATAAAAGATGACTTATATACATAATATTTCAAACTATCATATTTTACACATATAACATCTAAACTTATTTATTTACTAAACTACCATTCCCTCACTTCGCCCTCAAAAATGTTTCTCGCTTTAATGACAAACTCTCAATGATGAAGAAACATGAGAGGAATCATGATGGGATCTCGATGGCGATGGGACTAGTGGCATATGAACGTCGAGGAAGTCTTTGACAACGAAAAAAATAAGTGAGATAGTTGCGAGGGGCTAAAAAGGCCAAACTCAAGTCCATATCAATATGGTTCCCGCTGCAAAAATACCGCCTAACGAATGTTATAAGTTGATTTTAAGTGGTTAAAAGCATATATTTGTACTATAAAATGGTTTTAGAAAAAAAAAAAAAAAAAACTGTCTCAAAGGAAGTCTACGGTTTCATTTAGGACAACTTTCTTGTTGATTTTTAAAACAATTTTTTTTAAAAAAAAAAACTTTACAAAAAAACTAAGGGTTTTAAAAATAGGACAGGACTGGCTGGTCCGACCGATTCAGCGGTGAAATGATATGAAGGTTGATCGGATTCAGCCTAAAACCGATTGGGCATCAAACCAGTCTGAACCGGCGAATGAGTCTATGGTTCAAGTTTTTTTTATTTAAATAATTAAACAAATTATTTAATATTAAACAAATATTAATATGAATCAATTAATATAAATATTATATATTAAAACTCTTAAATAAGTATTAAATACATATGATTAAATATTACTCCAACATTCTCATATGGTTCCATTACTCCATATGAGCTCCTTTCATCAATAAAAGCAAAAATTTATATAAAATATAAAAATCAAAACTTCACAAGTGATGTGGTAATAAACAAAATAAAAAGCTACCTTCAGTTTCATGTATACACTATATAATACATATTTTTTTAATATTTTTTAATTAACTTTTATAATTTTAATACTATTTATTTTTTTAATTGATAATATTTAATCTTTATCTATTTTTAAATATATTTGATTATATATTATGAATAATCAAATATTATGATATGAATAAATGTTTTGGGAAATTTTATTTTTTTAGCTAATAATATTTAATTTATATTTATTTAAATTTTTATATATTTAATTATATATATATTGATGTATCATCAAAAAATTATCTTGATCGGGCACAAATCTCGAGACAAAATCAAGCTGGAAACTTCAAAAATTAAATTCGGGATCACTTGAACTCCAATTTCAGTGAACTTACAGGCAAACTGAGCGTCTCGGAAATACGAACTCAACGACACTAAAATCAACTCAATCCGAGCCGAGTCCAAATCAAGCATCCGAAGTGCTATTAGAAAGTTCAAACCACAATTTGAGTTACCAAACGGTTTCCAAATATGACGTTCTTATAGTCGAATTGAGCGGCTTGACGAGACGAATCCAACGAGCCCAAGATCACCAAATTCCGACATCATTAAGACCTTCAAATATCTGACAAATGATACACAATCAAGGGATTCAATATCGGCCGTCCATACGACCACTCTCTATTTACCTCTGATCTCTCACCTATTTACAAGTCATGCTACTCCAGAATATCTATAAATAAACCCCTCATTTCTCATGAGAGGGGACACAACCAAGAAGAAGAAGAGAATGATTGGAGAGAAGAAACTCCTCCACAACCACCGCCGGAATTCTGCTCGACGCCTGATTGACGCCAGAATTCTGCCCGACACTCAAGTGACGCAGGAATTCTGCCCAAGTGACGCTGGAATTCTGCTAACATTGAAGTAACGCCGAAATTCCGCCCGATCTCCAAGTGACGCCAAAACTCTGCCCGACGTTGTAACTGATTTTCAATCTTGAAGTGATTCATTGTAATCTGATCGTCCAAAATTTTAAGGACGAGTCAGCCTCTTGTATTTCAAGCAAATACTAGTGGAACTCTTTCAACTGGGCGTGGCCCCGTGGTTTTTCCCCTTTCGGGATTTTCTACGTAAAAATCCGGATGTTGCTATTTCTCATCTGTTTGTGTGCTAGATATCCATATAACGCTGAGACGAAAATGTTTTAACTCTATCGCCGCGTATATTCTAGTCCGCAACATATATAATTTTATAATGTGAGTTTTTTATATAACGTATATTTATAAATTTTATCTAAATAATTAGCAATAATTTATGTTAAATTATATAATTATTATATTTCATCATTGTTTAAAAAGAATTAAAAAAAATAGCAAAAAAAATGGTCCCATAGGAAACCTAAATATGATTCTTTCCTGCTCCATAGCAGTTGTTAGGGAATGGTTTTTCCTTACTCGCCACCCTTACAGTTCGTCCCAGTCAATTTGATCTACTCGGTGCGTGGACCTTCTTCTCTTTTCTAATTTAATTTACAGCATTTTACTTTATTGCCGTTGTCATTTTGCTTGCTCTTTTCTAACTAGTTTTATGGTAATCTCAGGCTGTCTCATCAAGTCAAATCAAACCTAAGATACATTGTATGGCGTGCACTATTGTCATTGTCATTGTGTGGCGTGCACTATTGTATGGCGTACACAATTAACATGAAGTTCATCACCCACTCTATCTACACCTAACCAAATAGCCGAAATAAAGAGAGATATCTTATTGACTGACTTGAATCCTTTATAGCTGAATCAATAACTGTATCTGTGCTGTTATCATTGTCTATTCGTCTAATTCTGAAATTATGCTCTGCGGATATCGAACAGAGAGAATCGTTAAATTTGTTTTTGTGAATCACTACTATGTTGTCACTGTTCAAAGAGACAAAACAGAACGTTTCTCTCCATCTGGTGTCCGTACAGAATAATCTCTCCATCTAATTTCATCCGTTCCATTCAGATTTAGATTGTTTGGGATAACTTTTGATTTTAAAAAAAAAAAATTGCATAAAAAAACTACTATGAAGCCTTAATTCTAATTATCTGAAAAAGATAATTATGCACCAGTGTAGTCATTTACTCAATTGTAGGAACACTGCTACTTGCAGCTTAAGCACTTTTTAGAATTGTTATTTTCCACAAATTAAATGCGGTCTTAATCAGAAAAATAAATAAAACGAATGAACAAATTCTCATAAATACTTTGCTGCTAAGATGGAATTCAAACTTAGGGTTGTCAAAATTGGGTCACGGATCGGATTCGGATCCAATCCAGAATTGACTCGATACTAGTTGGCCCAACCCACTTCAGACTTGGGTCAACCCAACATGACCTGCCATCCGCTATACACAAAGGCTGTGAAGTCCCACGGGGAGGACTGCCCGAATTCGTCACGGAAGCTGGAAAGGTCGAGGAGACGGCGCCGTCCATCTTCCCCGGTGGCTGTGAGGGCTTCGCAGTGGAAGTCGTGACCGACTTCTGAGATGTCGTGGAAGATGAGTGACAAATAATTGACGACGATCCAATTGTGTGTGTGGGAGAGTCGGCGGTAGATGGAGTGGCGGAAGTCGGGATGGCGTGTTCTAGCGAGGAGGAGGCGTGGAAGATAAGCCTAGGGTTTTGACTTCGGACCGAGCGCCGACAACGGGATGGCGGGGCCACAGGAGAGGCGAACGGCTAGGCTCGATTGAATCGCGACTGCGGCGACCAGGAAGCGGCCCGAGCAGGATTTCATTTAACATTTACAATGGGAGAGTTCATGTCACCGATCATTCTCGGGTTTTTGGTTCAATCCAAATCTGATTCGTTTGACAAACGGGTTGACCCTAACCTAAAATTTTTTGACCGTATTCAAGTTGAATTTTTTGGTCGTGTCAGATATTGACACCCCTATTCAAACTATATGTCTATACGAAATGATAATTCCGCATATTCTAGTGCACTGGCGGAACCAAGTATTATTAAAAAAAAATTAATTACATAGATGGTCATTTTAGTACTTTGCCCCCTCTGAAAAAATGCTTTTGCCCCTTTTTTCCTCTTTTTTGCCCTAACAGCCCGCGACGGCCTCTCGTTTTAGCAATGTCTAGCAAAACAATTTGTTAAGGCTAAAAAAGATATCGTGTACCCCTTAGTTCACCGGCTTCTTGTTTTAGCATTAACTTTGCCCGTTGACACCGCTACAGTGGAGAGAGCATTTTCAGCAATGAAAATTGTTAAACATAGATTGCGCAGTAAAATGGGTGATGATTGGCTCAACGACTGTCTAGTTCTATATATTGAGAAAGAAGTATTTGATTTAGTTCCAAATGAAGTTGTAATGCAATATTATCAGAAGATGCAAAATAGAATGCAAAGCTTATAATTTTTATTGCAATATAATATCTTGTTTAAATTTTGTTAGAAATATATTTTTTTATCTTTTTATAATTTTTCCCCTCTAAGAATTAAGGCTGATTCCGCCCTGTTCTAATGGAAAAAAAAAAAATTTACGTGGGTCCAGACGAGCAACCCCATCACTCATAGTGTGGAAAAGGAAAACCATGACGCCA
Source organism: Dendrobium catenatum (assembly GCF_001605985.2). NCBI lineage: Eukaryota > Viridiplantae > Streptophyta > Magnoliopsida > Asparagales > Orchidaceae > Dendrobium > Dendrobium catenatum. The sequence goes on along the minus strand of NW_021318796.1, from coordinate 3,505,369 downwards.
CTGTCAAAGGAGGCGAATCTGCTGAGCGATCCCTCACGCAGTTACTCAGTCGACGTTGCTGCCTTCACGTTCTAATTTGATGCTCCTTTTGAAGTAGATATCATGCCTTTAACGTGCTTTGATATTTTGTATTTTTTATAATATCTTTTAGGTTAAGCTTGTGATGGGTGGGCCAAGTTCAGCCCCACATCTCATTCGTATTCTCCTTCTCTCACTCTTCCCATTTAACAAACCTTTGATAAGTGTCAAGTGAGAACTACACAAAAATAGAATATGAATAGACCTCAAGCTAGCTGCCTATATTCACTCCAACTCTCTCCCATTCCACCTAATTCCACATGGACAAACTGTCTTCATTATTATGACCCTCTCTCTCTCTCCCTCGTCATCTCGAGCTGTTAATCCTTTTTAGCCTTCTTATTCCCTGCTGTCTATATTTAATCAGACCTAAATAAATTAAAGTGAGGTTAAAAAAGAAGGATGACAGATTAGTTTTGTTTGAGACAGCATTTTCATTAATTCTTAAAATAACTTTATAATACAAAACTGTTTTAAAAAGTAATAAGAAAAACGTCCCAAACAAAACCTAATTAACTGTTACTGTTTAAGGTAGCAAATTGTTTCGGTTGTGAGAAAGAGGAAACATTATGTGCAGGCATTATATAAGCCGTGGCTTGTGTGATTCACTCTTGCTTCCCCTGGATTTCCTTTTCTTCCAATGGATGCTGGGGAAGAAGCCATAGTTGTCCCGCACGCCATCAAGAGGAGGAGAACCAAGCGGAAGAAACAGTTTCCGGTCACTATGGCTCCGACTTCTTCGTCTTCCTCGGAGGAGAAGGACATGGCCAATTGCCTCATACTTCTCGCCGGCGGCCCGCCGCCGAAGAAGATAAAAAGCAAGACAGTCGCGCCAAATGGCAAAGCCAAAGTAATTTTTTTCGTTTGCAAGACGTGCAATAAATGCTTCCCAACCTTCCAAGCGCTCGGCGGCCACCGGACAAGCCATAAGAAGCATCCTATCACGCCTGTTAAAGAAAAGAAAACAGGGGAGATTGAAGAGGATTCGATTCAATTAACTATGAATTCATTCCCCAACTCAAACAATGCCAAGGCCGCAAGAGTCCACGAATGTGTAACATGCGGCGCAGTGTTCTCCTCCGGTCAGGCCCTCGGCGGACACATGCGACGGCACAGGCAGACGAGCCTTCCCGAGCCCGTGGAGGCGAAGAAGGAAGCCAAGAATAAGAAAGAAAATATTGTGATGTCTTTGGATCTCAACCTCCCTGCTTCCGAGGACGACAACATCCTCAGTGCCGGCGGTGAATTGCCGAGATCTACGTCGCCCGCAGCGCCATCGTCATTCTCATTTGAGAGCAAGCCGCCGCTTCTGTCGATGTCGCTCTTCTGGATTGCTCCTACTGATGAACAACCGGAAGATCAATCGGAAGATGACTCTCTTTTTTAATTGTCCAAATTACCGCATCCCAAAATGAAAGATATGAATAACATGTATACCCTATTCACCATTTTTTATCATTATTTGAAAACTTGAGCAGTTTGTTAAAGGGCATTAAATGACATTTTTAATGAGTAAGAAACATAGTAAAAATAATAAGAAAATTTCTTAATTTTCCTCGCTAGAACTTATTTTTTTGTTATTGCTGCATTGTAATAATAATAAATTGGGCGTTAATATGAGTTTAATGATAAAGGTGATAACGACTGGAAGGTTAAAGATAGACGCTTGGAATGGGATTTCAGTTCTTACAACGCAAAGGAAAATGCTGGGGGTCGGCTTCTATTTATATATTCCCCCTCCAGCTGTTTCGGTTGCACGATAACTTAGAAATTGATCTCATTTCAACCGCATTGCAGGCGAGCGGGTGAGTGCGGGTGGAGAGTTGGATTCTTTGGATTTTTAAACAGGCCTTCGTAGTTCCAACCTCCACGTTTTTGGCAGTATCAAGGAAGGCCAGGAAATCTGTTTTCTTTTTTAATGAAACTTGAGGGATTTTTCCATTTTATTTATTACAGGATGGTACAAAAATGCCGGAGCTCAGCCGGGACAAGGAGACAATAAAGAGAGCAAAATGCAATATAACAACAGGAGAGAGTACTGCTGCACTCAGGAGAATTATAAAAAATTTGACAATTTCATGAATTTTTTAGCAATGTTAATATAACGCATGAGGACATGAGGTAGAGAAATCAGTAAATGTATAAATTTATTTGGGGAGTATAATTGATATGAATTGAATTCATTAAAAAAACTGTTTCATTTCTCCAACCAACAACATGTCTGGCCTAGTCCGGAGCACTATTATGTGAATCATTTTTTAGAGTTTATTGTGGCGGTTTTAACCGCATTAAATCTATGAGATTGTGGTGGTTAAAACCGCTACTAAAACTCGCACTCTTTCTGTCTTCCTCAGCGGTCATTAAACTGCTGTAGAATGTCGTTACAGCGCATTGCAATCACAGCAGGCATGCAGCGATTTTATAACCGCTACAAGGAAATTTGTGGCGGTTAAAATCACCGGAAATGGTCTAATTTTGTGCTGTGATAGACCTATTTTATGATAGTGTAATTTGTATAACATAAGAATTCTGCTATTTGGCCAATTCCATCAGCTATATACTCATGCAAGTGAGGGATCTTTAAAAAAAAGCAACATTTGAACTATCCGTGACAAAAGTATAAAGGCAGGTCATGAGGTTCTTCTCATTGTGGTAACTGACATACATGACCTTGTAATTTGACAGTGGGCGAGTGCTTTAACAGCTATAAAATTTAGTCTTTTGGACTGGATCATCATATCCATTTTTATAATAAAAATTTGTACTAAGATCATTAGTTTGTCAATTATGACCACAAAAAATGCTATATGTTGTGCAGATAGCTTTACTACATTAATTGATACATAAAATCAAATCTCTACAAATATTTACATCATGATATAACTTGTTTCATACATATATAATCTTAGTTAATGTGATATGAATCATATTCATACAAATCACATTATGTTTATATTTATTAAGTTTGGTCTCAAAAAGTAAAGGTCTAAAATTCTATGCAATGTCCTCTCAAGTGATGCGAACACAAAAGGTACTAAGGATGGGAAACTGACAACAACGAGTTTTTATCCCACCAGGTGGGATTGACTATATGAATCTTTTTTCTTCATTATGTAGTCAAAGGATGGGAAATCAAAAAAGAAAAAAAAAAACATTAAGGGTAAATGAAACAGAAACCAATAGTAGGAAGGCCAGAGCTCAAGCAGAACCAAGCTGAGATGGAAATATTTTTTCAAACTTTATTCATTCCTTAAGGAAAATAAGTATTTAACAACATCTACAATAGTACAATATCAATATTAATAATTAACTTGAAAGGAATAAATTTTCATTATTGCATGAGCACTTATTGCAATCACCCTTTCTTGAAAGTTATCATCTTATCACTAACTCCATTCATCTAAATGATTAGATCTTTCAACTTTACGAACAACTATTCTTGGTTTATTCAAACTGTTAATCTTTGCAGCATCGAATAGCTTATAACCTTCCATAACTTTTACACTTTGTATTTACAATTTAGTTTATTGCAAATGTGCAGTAGTCATTCTCCTTCTAATCATTGGGTCAAACTTCCCATTCAAAATCTATGATTTCATCTAGCAAATAAAATGTTAGCTATTATAGAATTGTTAACCCTTATATATTTTTAAACATAATCGAGTAATGACTAATGACACTATGGTTTCGTTTGGGACAGCTTTTTAACTGCTTCTTAAAGCAGTTTTTTAGTTAAAATTTTTTTACTTTTATACTAAAAAGTTACTTTAAAAATCAGTAATAAAACCGTCCCAAACGAAGTCTATCACTCATGCATGATAACCTAGCCAGTCCTAGTGTATTGTTCTCCACAGCCTATTAAGTTGGAGAGCGTTACTTACAGCTTGCCGGCAATATCCTAGGCAACACTCACCACTTCTCACCACAATCATGTAAGGCCATAAAGTTTTGCTTCTTGAAATGCCCAATCTCTAGCAAACATTAAGTTAGTTTCCATAATTTTCGACATATTTTATGAATAATTGTCAACTTAATATCAACCCTTAATCTGCTCATCTCATCTTAGGACAACAACGATAGTTTTATCCTTAAAATCAAACAAAAGTAGAAAAGTCTATAAGTTGACAAAAGAAAGACCAATTCCAAACCAGTTTAACAAAAGCTTGTACAACCTTACCAGGCACATAACCACTTTTTTTTATTTTTTGTCGAGTATAATTTGGGGTTCAACTCCTTTCCGGAAACTGCTGCGGTGGGATGCCTAAGATGAGTAGGCTCTTTATATAATTAAGGGCTCAATCATATAGATGCATGTAAGTCTATATGTAACATCTACTGAACCAAGATACATTTGCATCTGTTCTGATCCGATCTGAAAAAACTAATTTACAAAATTTTTTCCTTATACTTTCTTACATTACTCTCTGGGAATGTTAAGCATGCATGTGAATATCTAAATATGCTTTGAAGCAAGTCCCAGGGGTCTGGGTACATATTTGTGAAATTTGAATTTTTTTACCTGGAGCATCGTAGCTCTGTGCTCTCTGAAATTTTGTCAATTAATTCAGCGCGACAGTGTTGGGGACGGCGTTGTGGGCTCCCAAGACGGAGCACTACGACTAGCAAAATCTAGCCAAATTTTAAAAATAAAAATATATTTTTCCAATATTCAAATCCAATTCACTTGATCACAGCAACCAACTAGAGAGACAGGTTCCTATAGAGAGAAAGTTGGTTTTGGGCGACTTCAGATAGTTTTCTGTTTACAGCACAATTCTAAAAGTTGCTAGCTCGAGGTAGGTTGCATTTTGCTTATCTTTTTTAATAATTCGAACGTTTTAGGATTTTCCTGATTAAAAATATAAATTTATGATGTTTAAACAAAGATAAATTTTGAACGTGTAAACTTTCACTATGTAATTTTTAGTATGTTATAGATAACGTAGTTCTAGATATTTAGATTTTTTTTGAAAAATTTCTGTCGGGTATTTTTGAAGCACTGATTTTCTAAAATTGTATGGAAAATATCCATATACTAAAAAATAGTACTATAGAACAATTAAACCCCCGAAACATAATTCTGCACAATCTCTAGTTATTTGGTAGAATTCAAAGTCAAAAAAATTTAGCTACACAGTATTGGGGTCTAACTACTACAATGCTGCCCATAGAGCAAATCTGTGAAATTCTATAAATAGTGCAATTTACATTAACTATGCATTTGTGCATCTCTGTATAAATTCTGAGGGGTTCGAGATGAGTTCTATTATATATATATATATATTTGTGAAGTTATGTTGCGAAAATTCTGAAATGTGCTGAGAGAATTGGAAGGCTTGAGAGCCAGAGTTCTGAATGGGAGGCATAAAGATTTGGAGTTCTGAATGGGAGACATAAGGGTTGGAGTTTCGTTACTTATTGCTCTGCACTGTGTGTTTATTTATGTTTAGTATAATACACTCTGAATTATGTAACATGCTTAGTTATTAGTAAAACCTTGTATTGTTCTGACACCACTCTATTGTAAGTTTGTTGTTAAGATTAGAATAATTTTTTATTTGAAGTAATTGGTCTTTGTAATTATTACAAGATGATTTAGGGCAATATAATCTGCTAAGCTGTGTTAGCTCATTCTATATAGATATCTTCTTCTTTTAAAATTTGTGAACAATCCTAGCATTTTTGTATTTCTTACCCTGTGTCTGTTTGTTGCCAAGGATTGTTATAGCAAGAATATGTAATATATAATGTTGTGGATAAATAAAAAGAAAGAAACTTTTGTGGATGAGTAAATTTATATATAGTGAAAATTAAGAGCTCTAATGTTTGTTATCTGAATTGAAATCTGATATTTCTCCAAATAAAAGATCTTGGTTTGTTATATTTCGCCTCTGCTCTGTCACCTCGTGGCATGTGTCTATAGGTCATACCGAGTTGGGTTGTGACACTATAGAACTAGCTAAAATAAATGAATATAAACCTAAGTGGGACAACTAAAAACTGACAACAATTTTATTCTAAAGGTCCAAACATTTTGTCTACACATTTATTTCATCGTAACCTATGCTTATGATTTTGTAATTGCTAATATCTTATTTAGAAAAAGAGACGAACATCTCATCACTTATAAGAATGGATATAGTAAAATTGAGATTGATTATTTTCTTATAAGAAAAATAGATCGTTTAGATTGTAAAGATTGTAAAGTAATTCTAGTTGAAAGTTGATGTACTCAACATCGCTTATTTATTTTGGACTTTAAGATGAATTGGCAAAATATAAAAAATAAAGTAAAATTTTATTCTAAGATTAGATAAATGAATTTAAAGAATAGCAACAAAAATATTTATGAAAGTAAGATTCTAAATCTTAATATTTTATCTATGCATGAGGAAGTTGATATTATATGGGAAAAAGTAGTTAGTTATATTAAAAATATCGCAAATGATATGTTTGAAGTATCAAGGGGAAAAGCTCATAATAGTAAAAATAGTTAGTGGTGAAATCAAAATGTATAATAAAAATAAAAAATATGAATCTGTGTTATAAAAATTGGTTTAATGTAAAAACTCTAAAAATTAAGAAAGATATAAAGAGGCTTATAAGGAGTCTAAAAAATCAATATATGATACAAAGATTTTAGCTTTTAACGATTTATATAATATATTAGATACTAAGGATTACGAAAGATATATGTATAAGTTAGTCAAATAAAGAGATAGGAGAGGTAAGAATTTAGTTCAAGTGAAAAACATTAAGAATGAAGATCGAAAAGTGTTTTTATTAGAAGAAGATATTCAATAAAGGTGGATGAGATATTTTGTTAAGCTTTCAATGAAGATTGTAATAATAAGATTGACCTTGGTGACTTTAGCACCATAAATGAAAATAGAGATTTTTTTTATTGGCATGTTAGTAAAACCGAAGTTAGAGAAGCCTTAAAAAAAATAAAGTGTGAAAAAGCTATTGAACTTGATGATATTCCAATAGAGGTGTGAAAATTTTTAGGAGATGAAAGAATTTGAAGACTAATAAAATGTCAGATGAGTGAAGAATGAATATGTTGAATTTTATTTTTAAAAATAAAAGTGATGCACAATATTGTGTGAATTATAGAAGAATTAAGTTAATATGTCATACTTTAAAACTATGGGAGAGAGTTATGTTTACTGATTCAAAGATTTACTGATACTAATATAATACTAAAAAAATCAATTAAGTCAAGATTTCTTACTTGTTTAGTATGATTACTAAAATGTAAGATATTGAGGCATTGATCTTATTATTTTATGGATTTATTTTTACTGCACAGATTTACCATTACTATATTATTTTACTGTTATTGCCATCAATTTTACTTACGACACCAGACTTGTACTGTTATCGATACAAACACTGATATTATTTGATACTACTAATTCACTGTATTGATACTAAATATGTGACATAATAAGCACATAATATACTGAATATGTGACATATTGGATAGTATGTGTATACTCTTATATGATTTTATTGCATTGATATGATTGCGACAGTTTTTACCAATGTTTTAGTTTTGCCACTTTATACGATTTATGTACTAATTGAAAGTACTGATACGACGACTACTTTATTGAATCGGCACCCGTACTAGTTTACTAATTTCCTCACTGTACTATTTTACTGGCTTCCATACCGTATTATTTTATTATTTACAGATTCTACTGTTATTGTATATGAGCTTTACTATTTCTACACATATTCATGATCATATAAATATTATTGTTATGATTTGACCACTGATATGTATATTGCTTCTTTGTCGTGTTTTGAGTTCAGTTGTAGGATTTAATTGCTTGTTCTCATTATATGTGATTAAATGATTTCAAGTTGGGGAAAAGGTTCTTACATGTATAATTTTGTTGTTGTTGTTGGTCTTCTAGATACTACAAATTGTACACATGTGGAATCACTAGAGTAGGTGAAGTCAATCGTGGTGCAACAATCTCCCTCTGACTACCACTGACAGCTCTTTCATCCGCCCAGTTGATTGATCTTTCACTATATGCTCTTGACCCTACAATCTTTTGTCCAACAGTATGTTTGGACTGTCTTGCATCTGAATCAGTTCTTCCTCCAAATCCCCTTTGAGAATAGTCTGCTACCTTATGTCTCTATTGTCCACAGATTTCAAGTTAGGAAAGATTTTTTTTTTTATTTTAGTTATTATTTTATACTCAGAAATGGAAGGATATGTTGTGATTATATGATTCATGAGTATTATATATGATTTATTTTTGGGTCAATAAATATATGTGTAGTGATGTTTTGAATTATAAAATATAGCTCTGACTGTTGTATAATAAAATATAAAAGAATAATTTTCCAAATTATATTTTGGGGCGTGACATCATATTAGCCTGTCAACAGTTATATTCATATCATTTCTCCTTATGTCTCCCAATAAGTATTGGGTTCACACTACTAACCCTTATTTAAAATAGAGTTCGTCAGCTCATCCTCTTGTACATGGTATCATATCTCTGACAACCTGAATCAATATGTAGCCAACCTTTCTCACATACACACATTTCATGTTATTCATAGCATAGGAATCTGATAGAAATTGAGCACCAAAATCAGCGAACAAACAGTTAAATTCAACAAACCCACATATTCTCTTGATAAGAAAAAGAAACACAAACAAGTAAGATACAAAAGTCCTCTTTCGAGAGGAGAACATTCTCTTCTAAATCCTAGATGCCGTTAGAATCCCTAAAAAAAATAGTGGACAACAAAACCTCATAAAATTCTGCATACAAAAACATGACCCTAACCCTAGGGTAAATCAACTGCTTAAATAATAAACAACAAATACCAAAACAACCCTCCCCAAATTCTCTCCCAAATTTATCATATTTCCTTAATTATTTTCCTCTCAAATCAGCCCCTAAATCTGCCCTCTTCAATTAAGAAACATTTCTTAATGAATCCCCTCCAAATCAACCCCCAAACTTGCCCTCTTCAATTAGGAAACATTGCCTAATTAATCAACCCCCAAATCTACCATATTCAATTAGAAAACATCTACTAATTAATCCTCTTTGATTAAGAACCTTCCTAAACAGCTCTCACTTAATTAGGAAACTTCATCCCTCCCAATCAGATCGCCCAGTCCATCAGAATTCATTACATATTATAATCAATATTCAGATGTCTAAAGCATATAGGATAACATGTAAATCATAATAATATATTATGCTTATTTTCACAGAGGTGTATATTATTCTTAGCAGATAAATTATAGCAAATATGTATAGCAGATATGTATATCGTTAATCTAATCATGTTAAATATACATGCTATATCAATTTAACCTTATCCTATATTAATGCCACCCATTTTGACCCAACCTAATGCAATGGCCATTTATCTTTTTTTAAATTCATTTATCCTAATTATCTTAAGAAATATTTGTTAAAATACAAAAATATCTAGTGAAATTAGAATATGATCTCGTCAACAAATACAAAATGAGAAAATCTACAACATGCTAAAAGCTTCATGGTGAAAGTTTGTTGAATCTTAAGATATCGGGACTTTTTACCATTTCCGACAAATTTAAAATACAAAAATACTAAAAATATTGAAATCGAAGGTAAGGTAATGATAGCCTACCATGAAATGAACAACTTTTCAACTGACTCAACGGATGAAATCATCCCGAAGTAGACATCTCTCAACTTTTTTCCTTCACACTCCATCTCCTCTCTCTCCCCAGCTCCTCTACAACACTTGGGAAGTGGAATGAGGTATGGGGGTGAGAGAAAATGATTTGGGATATTATATATGAAAATAATCTTATCGGATCAGCGTCACGGCGCTCTTCTTTCAAGAGCCACGCTCTCCCCTTTCTCGACTAAAAATCCAAACATGCAAGACAAGTACTATGGCGCCACAACGCCAAGCACTAGTGTTGTTGTGCCGAAGTGCCCCACAAAGCACTCATTAAACAGAGAGAGTAACATCGCAATGCCACCATGCACAATGTCGTAGCGCTCCCATGCGAACAAATTCAATCATGCAACGAAAAAATAGAATTCCTATCAAGTCACTAACAGGTCATCTATCTAATTCAAAAAAGCTGATCACACATCACGCTCACATTTCCCTCAACTTCTGGTCTCATACATTTTCTACAGCAATCTACCTTATTAATCAGTCTCCCCGCTCTAGTTCTTTCTATGCATTCACCATTCAAAAATTTATTTCGCCATCCCCAAATTATACTAAACTGAAAGCTTTTGGGTCCTTGTGCTATCAGTGGCGTTGGCCTTGTATATTCATGGGATAATTATGACTCAAAATGCTTATCTTTATTACAAACGTGCCACCACCAAAATATTCATTTCCTGCAATGTATAATTTGCCCAAACTATTTTTCCATTTCAAAATTCTAATACGCAATTGTCTACACCTCAAATCAATCACCCCTCATCAATTTGTTCATCCAATCATTCATGGAAAAATCCATTTAATGCACATTTTAAAATTTAAAAAATGCCAAATGCAGTCCTGCCACCTACAACTAAAATTTCTGCTCCTCCAAACCCCACTACCGCCACCTATACACACCACATTAAGTACCTTAAAAAGCCAAGACCAAATTTGCAAGTGGGCCTCAGACATCCTTACTCCCCAACAGATTCAAAATCAAAATCAAAATCCTGCTACACATCTCATAACATGCCAAAATAACTCCTCTTTCAAAAGCTAATCCCCCCGGTCTTTAATTTTTCCTTAAGACAACTCCCATTCAATATCGGCTATGGAACCACCTCCCATAACAAGCAAAGACCAACTTCATAAACGGGCCCCACACATCTTTACTCCACCCAAAATCAAAAATCAAAATTAGGCAACCATACCACCTATAAAAAGCCCAAATCAAAATTCTTCTCTCCTTCAAAGAATCAGACCAATATTGAAGATATTCCTTCCCTAGGAATCATGTCAGATGTTGTCACAACCTAAGACCTAAGTTGGAAGGAATTTTTTTTTCCTTCAATAATATCCAACACATAGCCTTCTAAGATCATCAAATAATAGTAAACATAAATATTTTCATCATCATTCATTTCATTTCATCAAATGAATAACTGACAGCAATCCAAATATAATTCTCTCGTACAAACCCAACATGCATGTAGAACTAACTGGATTATCAAAAGAATATACTTATATATGAAATACATACCTACAATATGGACTCCAACCCTTATCAGCTGGTCCTACTCAACTGGGACCTTGTCATTTCCTGAAATGACATGTAGGTAAATGAAAGTGAGCAACACTTGCTCAATAAGTTACATGAAAACCTACTAAAAATGTAATATCTACATTAAATTGTACAATAATTTAAATATTTTTTGGACAGAAAAAAATAATATAAATAGTGTCAGCTGTAGTTACATGTCAACCAACAATAGGAATGTATCAGGAATAATAACATAAACTTTCATTCGAACTTGAAGGCAAAAGTGAAATTCATAAAAGAGCATTTCATAACTTACATTTCCGAATGCCTCATTATATTTCATTTCCACTTATACCTCAATTTGTATATATGTAAAACATTAACCACTTGCCCCTATCATTTCCATCCTCCCTTTTCCGTCACACATATTTTTAACACATGAGCATGAAAATAGCAAATTTAGACATGTATAAAGTAAAGTATAACATATCACAAAAAAAATCAATATGAAATAACATAACATGACATAAAATAACATTTAAACACTTCATATTCAACATTTAAAAAATTTCTTGATACCTCCACTTAATCACATTTCCCAAGGCCTCCTTATACATCCACTTCCATTGATATCTTCACTTGATTAGATTCACATATATTCATGAGTATCATATGGACAGCTGAATTTTTCACATGAGTACACAGACCCTTTTACCTCCACATTAATGCATATAAAACATAAATAGCCAACCACCAGCACACATAACATCAACAACCAGCCACTTTAAGTTTTTTCTCTTTCTCTCATATTTCAAACTTTTTAGGCATATGAACATATAAATACATATTTCCATATACATGACATAGAAACATATATTTTCCACCACATGTTCATATAATATCAACACTTGCAACTTGTACAAATAGTACCTAATTAATCAAATGAACAAAGAAATGATTGCACTTTCAATATGTATAGCCCATACCTAATTAATCACATGAACATAGAAATACCTACACTTTTAAAGTGTATAAACAATACCTGATATATCACAAAATTGTACAAAACTTCACATGTATGATACACATTAGTGTTTAAGGGTTATACTTGCGCACACATGTCAACAATTATAAATCATAAAATCATTCATATATAATATCAACAGTGATATTTCAATGCTTATATCCTATTATAGACACTTCTATTAGTATCAAAATACCTGCCAAAATGTCTAAAACCTCACACAACCCAAAATACCTGATAAAAACTTGCACTTTTGATGTTAACATAACCAAAGTAACCTATTCCATAACATACCAAAAGTTCAATAATAAAAAGTATTCCAAACTTAGTATATTCGAGTTTGCACGAAATCAAATTAAACAAAATACCAAACAATTTCCTAAAAGCAAAAAAATTTAAAACTTAAGTAGGGCAATGATAACCTACCTCAAGAGCAACATTCCAACTGGTTCGACGAACAAAATTGGCTCTACACCTCCGAATCCCAATCTCTCTCTCCCTCCCTCCCTCTCTCTCTCCCTCTCTCTCTGTGCAACCTAAGGGATGAAAAATGAGGAGGTTGAGTTTTGCAATTGGAACTTGATATTTATAGACACATCGTTATGGCACCACAAACAGGAAAATCCAGACATCCAAATATAAGCTCTAGTGTCGTAGCGCTACCTTCCGAGTGTCGCAACACTCCCAATGGAAATTCCACACCACACAAAGACTTTAAGCCTAAGCGCTCCCCAACGCTCACTAACTAATAGAGAGGGCAGCAATGCAATGCTTCCAAGGAGGAATTTCTTCTAAACACATTCTTATTTCCAATTCAATCTACAACTCTTTTTGACTAAATTAAACATATAAATAACTCTGAAATTTATAGAATTTTAACAAAAACTCAATGAAATTGCAAATCTTAACATATTCAATTTGGGTCATCATAGGTAAGCCAGCACTGTAGATGCAGTCATTAGAGACATGGATCCCACAAATTCTTATATTTCGCTCCATACAAATAATAATATCTCCCATCAATTGCATCTCTTAACTACAGTTACCATACCTCATAATAAAAGCAACAATATTATTCATAACTCCACCACCTCAACTCGTTTTGAAAATTCGTCCACTAACTCCACCCCACCTCCATCACAACACCCTCTCTCGAACAACAATAGTCAACACATGCAAAATAGATAAAAAATAGTATCCATAAAACTCAAAAATTTTATTAAAATTAGCCTCACTACCTATCTTCCATAAGTGAACCAATCTCTATCTCCCAAGCTATTCAACATGCTGAATGGTGAGCTAATTTTAATGCACTCGCACAAAACAACGCTTGGACTTTTGTTCCTCTTCATCGTTCTAAAATTTTTGTTGGCTACAAATGGGTGTTTCACATCAAATAAAATAAAGATAGATGTAGAATCTCTACAAGGCTCGACTTATGTATAAAGGCTTTCATCAATGCTAGCATTGTCTATCATAAAATATTCAGCCTATTCAACTCATTATAAGTATTGCTTTTGCAAAATCTTGGCTGTTCAAACATGAGCCAACCTTGGTAAGATGTCAATAACGCCTTCCTTCATGATCATTTGACCAAAGATGTCGACATGAGCCAACCTCTGTGATTTCATGATCAAAACAATCCTACTCATGTGTGTCATGTACAACAAGCTCCTCATGCTTGGTAGCAACAGCCTCATCACTTTTTTTTTATCGCTTGGCTTTGTTAGTTCAAAGTTAGAAGCATCATTATTTAACTACTACCAAAAATCATTTACATTATATATTTTAGTGTACACCGAAGAGATTATGCTCACAAGGAGTGACAACCACTTTCTTTAGCAAGTCATACATCAACTTGCTAAAAAAAATTCAATCGAAGAATTTGGAGACCTCTCATATTTCTTTGATGTTGAAGTCATCCCCTCCACTTAAGGTCTTTTCTATCTCCACACAAATACATACAAGATCTCTTCGAAGGAACCAATATGGCCAATGCAAAAGGAGTCACCACTTCCATGTCTCCAAATTATATACTTACAATCCCTCATGGCAATACTATCACTAACGCCATTCAATATCACTCCATAGTTGGTGGCCTCTAATAACTCTCTCTAGCAAAATCAAATATTTCATTTGTTATCAACAAGCTCTCTCGATTCATGCATTGGCCTATAGCTACTCACTGAACCGCTATCAAAAGAACCCTTTGCTGTCTTACTACATCTATACATCATGGGTTATTTATTCAATGTAATTCCCAATTATCACTACATGGATTCTTTGAGGAAAGTAAGAAAGTAATGTTGTCCATCGAACCTCCACAAGTGCTTTCGTTTTTCTTGGTCATAATTCTATCTCCTAGAACTCTAAGAAACAACGAACAGTTGCTCATACTTCCAGTGAAGCTGAATACCGCTTTATTGCCTACATCACGACTAAAATTTCTTGGTTACAATCTCTACTTTAGGAACTCAATATTCCTCTACCAGTAACACCCACGGTCTACTATGATAACAAAGTTGCCACCTGCCTTTATGCCCAGCATTTCACTCACACTAAAGCATAATGATATTGAATTCCACAACGTTTGAAAAAAAAAAGTGCAAAATGGAGAGCATCAAGTCCCTCATATTTCCTTTGACGATCAACTTATCGATGCATACTAAGCCACTCTCTCAATCAAAACCTCAATTGAATTCATATCAAGATTGGTGTCCTCTCACGGGACTTCATCTTAAGAGAGCATGTTGGAGAAATAACTAATTAGCAAACATTTTGTATTTCCTTGATTTTTGTCTCCACGTCAATTTGTTGTTTATTAATGATGCTAATAAACTTTCTTTCTTATGCTATCATGTATCCATAAATATTGTACAAATTGCATGATACGAAATAATATTTCCTACAAACTATCCTTCCTATGTATTAAACTTCATATCTATTATTTATGTTTTGAAAAAACAAAAAAAGTCAGTAACAGTGCCAAGTCTATTCAGAAGAAGTACAACAAAAAGACATGTTTAAGATCAATAATGCCCCACGGCCATTCATCGATGTGATGAAAATAAAAATAGTGGTCACAGAAGGATAATAGCCATCCATGTTAAGCCTAAGTGCATGTTAAGTACAAAGGAAGATGACGGTAAGCTATGAAAATCAATCATTATAATTTGATTCTTTTCACAACACTTTTGAGCCGACAACAAAATATAGCAAATTCATGGGTTGGGTCTGTTTGGTGTAGGATTTAAACAAGATTTAGCATAAATATTGCCAATCTATAAAATTAAAGAACTTCAATCTAATATAATGTTAAATCCCGATTCTCTGCCATTTTATGTTAAATCATGGATTTACTAAATTTAGGCATTATCATATTTAACTTAAATCTTCAACCCTCAACGAGTTTCTATCATGAACTCATCTTCTCCTTCACACAGCAAATCCCCTCGATACCTTTCCCCGACAAGCTCCCATCATGAATTCTTATTCTCCTTCACATGTCGTCAATCACATTGATGTCTTCCCCTAGCGAGCTTCCACGCAACTTTCTCACCTCTTATTTGTTGGGGAGAATTTTGTGAATTTGGAGTAATTTTTCGCAATGTAAAAAAAATAAATAAAACTAACAGTTTATTTTGCTCACTGTATTTGTTGCTCTTTAGAAATTTTTGTAATGAAAATGAATTTGTTATAACTAAAACTATAAGAGCAGGGTAGTTGCAAAAAAATTATTGTCTGATATTTTAAAAAGAAAAAAGTTATAATACATGCAACAACTTTCAAAATATTACTTTCCACACAACACCTCTACAATTATTTTTTCATATATTAGTAGTCACCCCAAACAGACCCCTCCTCTCTAGCTTCTTTCATTTGTGAACCCTCATATTCCATACTTTCTACAAAACAAAACCATTTCAAAGCGTCTGATACTTCCGCATCAAATAGTTAATTAATTATTTATTTTATTGAGTAATCTTAAATTTAATTATGATAATTTATTTTATTGTTATTTAATATATGATAATTTGGCTGGTATAATTAATTATGGATGACTTAATATTAATATTGGATTATTAAAACTAAAAAGTTTAATGATATGGACTTAAATTTTATTCAATCATTGCTTAACTTTCATAAACAGTTAATTATAAATAATTCTACTCACAAACTATTCTTTAATTATTCTAGGCCTAATTATCATAAATAAGAACTAAGAAATCATTAATGTTCTGCTCTGATTAGTCCAATTGTTGAAGCAATCATTTCTAAGATATTTGAAATAACATCTGCAAGTGTTTTTACAATTTTAAGAAGCAACTCACTTTATTTAATAAATACTTGAGTTAAATTCTAGTTGTAGCCAAACGGCCCCTGAAAGCTAATTGCTAACCAAAAAATAATGATAATAACGTAAATTCTACAAATTGCTAACCTTCTAAAAAAAAGGCAATGACAACAAAGACAACCTAAAAAGATCTTCTTACTTATTAGCAACCAATTAACTTAAAAACAAGCACTACACTAACGAGGAGAACAAATTGGATCTTGAGAAGCTATCCAAAAGGCATGTCATCGTTAACTTATTAAAACAAAAATAATGAATTTTATGGTACAACTGAGAAAATAATTATGTTAAAAAGCAGAAAGATCTTAAGATACCAATATGCCTTCGCCCATCAATAATCAAGAAGCCTTTCTACATGTATTGATACCATCTTTGCAGTCATTTGTGAGATCATTGAAGGTCTCAATGTGCTTCTTAGCCCTCAAGGACACCTCAGTATCCACCTCCACCCTCATGTACCCATCAAACTCGACAGGAACCCCATTGTTTAGCTTCATCGTCTCAAGATACCACTCACTGTTCTCATCCCACAAGTCTCTGAAATCATTAAGGAAGTGAGTAGTGTACCTTTCCTTCAAAGGGTCAAAAAATGTGGTGTCAGGCTCATCAGTGGCAACATAAAGGTTTCTTCCATCATCAATCTTGTTGCGAATACCAGAAAGCAGAGCATCAGGTGAAGTGTCAGCAGCAAGATTTGGCCATAGTTGAGTGTTCTTTGCTTTCTCGCCTCTGACTACATGGACTGCATCATAATCCCAATTCAGTCTCGAAGCTATACTTGCAACTATGTCCATTAACCTCCTGGACTTCCAAATTAGGTTCCACGGCCGCAGAATCACGGATTCTGTCTCTCCCTCGCAAACCCTGTACCAATAGTTATCCGGTTCTACCGTCCCAAACTTCCTCATTATCAAAGAATCCTTCACTTCAGCCAACTTCAGGGGTGTGATCTTGAAGTCCTCCACCAAATAAAGCCTCAGCTTATTCTTCTTCTGCCATTTACTCCAATCCTCCCAAAATTGGAGCTGGTCAAGGACCGAGGCTGAGTCTCTTAGATGCTCAAAATCGAAGTAGAATCTAAAATCCTTCCCCTCCTCGTCCTGATTACTCGAACTGTACATGGAATTGAGGCAAATGCTAAGATCCATGACAAGCGTACGGTTCAAATATTGAGCTTCCCCAAGCGCACAGAGGAAACTCCAAAGGTAATGGTTCATGCTCTTGCAGCGGTCGCCGCCTCCAGTGTAGATCAAGTACTTGCCGCTGCTGAACTTGCTCTCGGACTCCACCACCGGAAGGGTATCGTTCACCGCCTCACCGATCACCGGAAGGACCATTCCAGAAAGAGAATCGGCAGCGTCCTTGGCTTTGAAATCGCCGCCTTGGGTTGTCTTGCGCTTCTTGCGAGCGTTGATGCCGGAATGGTACTCGCCGACCTTGACGACAGAATAGGTACAGTTGGCATATCGGACGATATCGAACCGGCGGTAGTCTTTATAGAAGCCGGCCCGCTTTGCCTCCTCAGGGCGGAAACGCCAGGCCATATCGCAGGACTTGCCATCTTCACCGCCACGCGCCGGCTTGCCAAAGCGATAGAAGTGAATGTTGCGGAACATTTCAATGGCGGCGCGCATCATTGAGTGGAAGACCTCCGTATCGGTGCAGTCGATTGGACCATCGGCACAAACAGCGGAAGTGGAAGAGTCGGTCGCCTCATCTCCGACCGCGGCAGCAGAGTCCACAGCGACCTGCGAGGTTTTCGTGGAGCTGTTGATGTGGGAGAGGGTAATGGCAGCGGAGGAGTCAGAGGTAGAGTTAGGGGAGAGGAAGTCGTCGCCGGTGTGAGCAGCGGAATCGTCTGAGCGGAAGGTGGCATTTGATGTGGAGGTGAGGAAGGAAGAAAGCTTGGTGGATGGGTGGAGAAGAGGATCTTCAGGCTGGTATGTGGCGGCAATAATGGTGAAGGCGAGGACGCCGAGTACGAACAGGGAGAAACAGAGGTTGCCAATAAGTTGGACGGCATTCTGCCCAAGAGTCTCCGGTCGGAAGCTCGCTGACCGCGGGACGAGAGCGTGACTCTTCATCGTCTGCAGTTCGCCGGACGACAACACAATGCAAGGTAACGACAGGCTGTTGATGGAGAAGCTAGAAGGAATGGGTCCTTTTAGCTCGTGGATCTCCGACTCCTCAGCCTTGCTCTAACTGCTTCTAATTTCACCGTCAGCTGGTCGCCCAACCCTTACGTTGGGCCGGCCGGTTTAAGCTTATTTAAGGGGCTGTTTGGTTTGTTAAATAGAATAATTATTAATTAGAGTAAAATATTAAAATGTATTGAAGTGTTTGAAATTATTGGAATGATTATATATATAAGTTTTTTTTTTAATGAAGTAAAATGAATTTTATGTAAAATAAAATGACGTTGGTGGCGAATGGTAATGCCCAACGCCCAACGGTGGCTGACCGGTGGTTTGATGCCAGTGGTGGGGCATTGGCAGGCATTGGACAATCAATGATGAGCAAGAGGTGGCCGATCGTGGTCGACGAGGGTGGTGGCTAGTGGCAAAATTGTGGTGATAGTGGTGGGCGATTGACAGGTGTTGGTGACCAGCGATAGCCGATGATGGTTGGTTGATCAATGGCGATGTGGGCGATAAGAATGCAATAGGCTTGCATAAGAAAGTAAATCGGTTAACACCATGTGAGTTTACAATGCAAAAAAAAAAAAAAAAAAAAAATTGGGGGCAAAGCAACTTGGGAGCAAAAAAAAAAATAATTGGAATTTTACACAGCATTCTTTTTTTCAGCAAACCGAACACCCAAATTTAACTTTTAACTAAGGGATTGTTTGGTTTGAAGTAAAGTGGGTGTGAAGTATTACAAATGCAATGGTTTTGAAAATATTGATGTTTATTTTGAAATAAAACAAATGCAGTGTTGAATTTTTGTGCATTTAAAGTTTACCTTTTTTTTTATTTTTGATGTATTTAGAATCCCTCATATTTGAGTGATTTTTAATACACCATAAGTTATTATCATTGCGATTATCTGCCCCCAATACTGTCGACCACCACCGCCTACTACCATCAGCCATAATTATGGATTCAACATGCAGCGATGCAGTGTTGTGGTCTCTGGCATTATGGTAACATATACCCCCCTCCCTCATTTCATTTGCTTGCCGAGGAAGAAAGGAGAGAAGGCAGAGAGGAGATAGAAAGTCTTTTTGGGCTTTTCCTTTCGTAAGTCATGTTAAGCAAATTGTTTTGATCATAGAAAGTAACATCTACTCTTCATCTATTTTTAATAATTTTGAGTAGTTTATTTTCTTGAAGAAAGAGTTTTTATTGGAGGTGATTTAAATGGACATGTTGGCAAAGAGATAGATGATTTTAAAAGTATTCATGGCGGCCATGGTTTTGGAACAACAAATGAAGGTAGCAAGATCATATTAGACTTTTGTTTAGCTTGTGATTTTTCAATTGCTAATACCTTATTTAAGAAAAGGAATGAGCATCTCATCACTTATAAAAATGAATATAGTACAACTCAAATTGACTATTTTTTTATAAGAAAATTAGATAGTTTAGATTGCAAAGATTGTAAAGTTATTCCGGGTGAAAATTTATGTACACAATATCGATTATTAGTTTTGGACTTTAAGGTCAGAAAATAAAAAATAAAGTAAAACAATATTATAGGATTAGATGGTGGCATTTAAAGAATATTAAAAAAATATTTTTAAGAGTAAGATTTTAGATCTTAAGATTTTATCTGTGCATGAGAATGTTAATGTTATGTGGGAAAAAATGACTAGTGATATTAAGATTATTACAAAAGATATGCTTGGAGTATTAAAGAAAAAAGCTCCTAATAGTAAAAATAGTTGATGATGAAATCCAACTGTGCAAGAAAAGATTAAAAATAAAAAGATCTATAATAAAAATTAATTTAATTTTAAAAATATGATAATTGAGAAATATATAAAGATGCTCGTAAGAAATATAAGAAAGCAATATGTGATGCAAAGACCTTATCTTTTAGTGATTTATATAATAGATTAGAAACTAAGGAGGGGGAAAGATATATGTATAAGTTAGCCAAACAAAAGGATAAAAGTAATAAGGATTTAGTTCAAGTGAAGTGTATTAAGGATGAAGATCAAAAAATATTTTTCTTAGAAGATGATATTCAACAAAGATGGATGAAATATTTTGAAAAGCTTTTTAATAAAAATTGTGAAAATAAGATTGATTATAGTGACCTTAGCACCCTAAATGAAAATAAAGATTTATATTTTTATCGACATATTAGTAAAACCGAACTTAGAGAGGCTTTGAGGAAAATGAAGGGTGGAAAAACTGTTGGACCTGATGATATTTCAATAGAGGTGTGGAAATACTTAGGAAATGAAGGAATTTCTTGGCTTACTATATTTTTTAATATTATTTTGAAGACTAAAAAGATGTCAGATGAGAGGAGGAGTAGTGCGTTAATCATTATTTTTAAGAATAAAGGTGATGCACAAGCTTGTGCGAATTATAGAGGAATTAAGTTAATGTGTCATACTTTAAAACTATGGGAGCGAGTTAATGGAGCATAGGTTGCGGCGTGATACTAATATTTCTCAAAATCAATTTGGATTCATGTCGGGTAGGTCGACTATGGAAGCCATACATTTATTAAGAGGTTTTATAGAGAAATATAGAGACAATAAGGAGGATTTACATATAATATTTATTGATTTAGAAAAAGCTTATCATAAAGTTCCAAGAGAAGTGCTATGGAGAGTTCTTGAAAAGAAAGGAGTTAATAATGCTTATATTCAAATCATTAAAGATATGTATGCAGGAGCTATTACTTGTGTTCAAACACAAGGTGGTTTGATCAAGTATTTCCCTATTTCGATTGTGTTACATAAAGGATCTTCCTTAAGTCCATATCTTTTTTGCTTTAGTCATGGATGTTCTCACCAGACATTTGCAAGAGAATGTACCTTGGTGTATGTTAAGCCGCCGTTGTTACCGACGGTCTACGCTGTAATAACGACGATATTTATACCGACGGTTGAACAGCCGGTACGCAGCCGATAACAAAACCGGCAGTCACTGACATTTAGTCCGCCAGAATCTAAATTGTGGTATTAAATGCCGATGAAAAAAACCGCCGGAAAAGTTTTCCGACGATTTTTGAACCGCCGAGAAGCCGTCAGTGTTTTGCCAAACCGTTAGAAAACAAGTAGTAATCGCCGGAACAAACCGCCAGTTATGAGTGATTTTTCTGTAGTGAGTACACATTTTAGATATCTTGGATCTATTGTTCAGAGTGATGGTGAAATAGATAGGGATATTATCAGCAGAATTCAAGTTGGATGGTTGAAGTGGAGGAATGCATCGGGCTTGTTGTGCGAAAGAAAAGTACTCCTAAAACTTAAGGGAAAATTCTATAAGATGGTAGTGAGGCCTGCAATGCTTTATGGTGTTAAATGTTGGCCATTAAAAGAGAAGCACAATACTAAGTTAAGTGTGACAGAGATAAGGATGCTCAGGTGGACGAGTGACTTTACCCTTAGAGATAGGATATGAAATGAGCATATACGTGAAAAGGTATAATCTGACAACTCTTTTAGCCTCTCCCATTTCTTTGGAATAACCCATTAATTTTTCAGGAAAAAAAAAAGAGTAGTACTAATTTTTTGAAAAATCCAACCACTTCTTAATGTTCCAACATGAAACTTGGCCTTGACAATCATTTATAAGTTTGCACATTTTTCATAAATAATCAACAACCAATGTTGCCTCACATTCTCTTAAAAAAACTATTAAACCAATTATAATATGTGAATTTTTCAATTCGCAACAAGTATGCAAAATTTGTAGACCGTTTGGTTCTTCAATTAATATACTAAAATATTTTACCATCCTTCAAGTGCTTGTTTAAGCTCATTTTTTTTTTCAAGTATAGTTTTTCTTACCATTCATATATTTTGTGATTTTTTTAATGAAAATTGAACATGTTTGAACCTAAGTATATATATATATATATATATTTACAAGCCTCGCCAGCGTAATTCGTAGTCACTCGAATTCTGAGTCCTGACCCAACTTCCCTTCTCTCTCTCTCTCTACATATCACTCTCTTCTTTCTGTCTCTGTTCGCTCGCCCTGGTCCCTCCTCGACTCATTCGTGAGCGGGAGAGGCAGAACAGATCAAAGAGAATCTTCATCACCACGCCGATCTCTCTCGTTGGACGATCGGAAAATTGGCCATCTCACTTTCGTCCTGCTTACCTGAGGCTGAGATCTACAAGGTGAGAATGATCTCGACTGCTATTACGATTTTTTCATAGCATAACTAGGTTCAAAGACAAATCGTTTTTGACCTTGGATTTTGCGGAAATAAAACAGGAAATGTATGATGTTCCAGAGCAATCATTTTGTTTCCTTTTTGTCTACTTGGATCGGCTTTTTTATTTTGCGTTTTGTCCTGATAAGCGCATTACATGGATCGAGCTTTCGTCCCCGTTAACTAAGGTTAAGTTTTCAACCGGCTATTCTTTTTATGTGGAATGGCTTCAAAAACATTTATCCTATAGAAAAGCTACGATGATTAGCCATTTTTAATGATTTGATTGTATCTTTTAACAAGCTCAACGATGATTTTATCCATTCGATAGTTCTGCTTTGTATTTTATAGCGTCCGTTCGACCAAGAAATCTCAATATTGCTGAAAGTAGAAGTAGGTTTGCTTGTGTAGGTTTGCATCACCTGAAATTCTAGTCTTTAAAGATTCCATAATAATCTGGCAAGTCATGCTTGTTTTTATCTGCATACGTTAGAGTTGTCATAGTTAGACGATTTAAAGGCTTTCACTCATTCTTCATCGCGTTTTCTCCCTCGAATTCTACTTCTACTTCACAGGCCACCAATCCCGCCAATGCCTTCACCCAGCGAGTTCTCGTGGCGACTTCTTCACCTCTTCTTTTTTCGTCGAGAGTTTCTACAATTTGGGTAGGAAGGGAAGGGGAGAAGACAAGGGCTTAGGGATTTAGATTTGTTTCATTAAGTTTAGAATTACCAATATATCCTGTTATTTTTGTAAATGTTGTTAATTTCTTCAATTGATAACATGAATAAATAAAAAATGTAAAATAATTTATTTAAATTAATGAATATAATTATGATATTTATGGAATTAAAATATAATAAATAGACACATTAAAAAAATTGTGATTGATAATTAATTTTAAAATATGATTGATAGTAAATTATAATTATTCTAATTGCTTAATTTTAAAATTTATGATGACAGAATATTTAATAAAATAATGTCTTTAGTGATTCAATTTTTTATTCATGAAATTTATTGATATCATTGTATACGTATTGTTTAACAATTAAAGAATATGTTGATTTCTATTAAAACTTTTAAATTAATATGAATTATTATGTTTTATTTAAAGCGTTTAACAATTTATATGAATTATTATGTTTTATTTAAAGTCTTGATTATATTTTATTAAATTAATGTTTGTAGTAATTGTTCATTTTAGTTCAGGTTTAACATCATATCTAGCATCTTTCCTAGACTCTAGCCCTTGGTTAAATCACATATTTATTTAAATTCTAATCCTTAAACAAATAAGCAGACAATTTATTAAGATTTAGTTAGATTTAATCTCTTTCATGCAAGATAATTTCCGAGATTTAATTTCACTAGGATTTTTTAAATCTAGATTGACTGGATTTCTTAAATCCTAGTTGAGTTAAATTCTACTTTTAGCAAAATTGCTCCATTACGTTCATTTTTTTTACCAATGCATTCTACATGTTTGCCTTAGTTTTTTAGATTCCTATTTTTTTAAAGATTGATTGATATTGAATGCTGCAGGGTCACTAACAGTGTAACACGGACAAAATATGATATACACACAAGGCACTGCAAATTTAAAAAAAGCATAGGGCCCAAATATAGGTTAGACAAGGTGTGTGCTAATTAGTATAAACATCAAAATTAATTATAATAAATAAAGAAAATAAAATCATAGTTCATTTGATGTAATAAATCAGGCAAAGAAATCCTCTTAATAAAAATAGTTAAATGTTTATTCCAATAATAAAAAAAGAACAAAATCAATTAATAGCGTGATAACTAGCATTATCCTAAGCGAAAGGAAAATAAAGAAAATGAAATTAAAGCTAATTTTGAAGGTTGTGACCCGCCTTGTCCTTCCATGCTTCATGAGCTCCAATAAAAAAAGGAGTGTACTGATAATATATATAAGCATATGCATGCATGTGCGCATATATATATATATATATATATATATATATATATATAGTGCATTCCATTTCCCAAGTATATGTATGCCAATCTATGAAACACACACAACACGATAAAGACACAAGACACGTCAATTATTGATAATACTATCAAAAGTCTGGCATCGATGTTGTGCAATAGACATGAAACATCGATGTCAAGATAGTATCACCCCTAAATGCTGAGATGATATTGGTTGTCAATGTTGAGATGATTTTAGACAGATTAGATGTCGAGACGGTGTGGTGGCGTGATTATGAGTGTAAAAATTGCTGGGGTCGAGCGTCAAAGTCAAGACTACATCATACTTCAATGTTGAGATTGTTTTAAAACATTAATGTTGTGACACCATCAAAGAGATGACATCATGCATTATTGTGAAGCCTTAGTTGTAACTCGTTAGGGAGAAATGGAAATAAGAATATTCAGAAAATGAAATATTGAGTGCGGACAATTTATTTGTGACTATAGAGAGCAAG
This sequence comes from Dendrobium catenatum, assembly GCF_001605985.2. Classification (NCBI taxonomy): domain Eukaryota; kingdom Viridiplantae; phylum Streptophyta; class Magnoliopsida; order Asparagales; family Orchidaceae; genus Dendrobium; species Dendrobium catenatum. The sequence goes on along the minus strand of NW_021318796.1, from coordinate 3,479,876 downwards.
TAAAAAAGTTATAGAAATTATATTAAAAAAATATAAAATATTTAAGACAAGCGTGCCTAAAATTTTTTTTATTATTTTTTAATAGAACACACCTATCTTTGGTGTGCTCTACAAGTGTCGAAGGCGTGTTAGATGCGTGTCGTGTCCGATATGTGTCGGGCATTGTATTCCTCTTTGAGGAGATGTGTCGATGCATCATAGATGCCAGTAGTACTCAGTTTATACTCTTTACATTTGTTCTCTATAATAACAACAAATCAAGCCTTTGTCCCACTACGTGGGGTCGGCTAAATGAATCCTTTTTCTCCATTGTGTCATATTAAAAGTCAAACATTGTGTCCTTTACATTTGTTCTCTATAACAAAAATTACAAAATCTCAAAGGCTCCAAAAAATTTTATGCTAGTCTCTTTTTTAATTTTTTTTTTCCTTTTCCATTTAACTCAAATCTTCACATGTTGACTAAATAGTTTGCCAATATGCTGTTATTACTGGTTTTGCTTGATTATTAAGTTGGAACGCATGTCATATATGCTTATTGTTTCAGACTTCTCATTACATTTTTCCAAAATAGATTCCAGTTTAATTTGAAGAGCCTCACTTACTGGTTTTGGTTAACACAGAACTTGGAACTGCATGCAAAATGCATTTGAACAATTGTTTGTTTTTTCGTGGAGATTATGAGCTTTAATACTTGTGTCCTGTGAGTTTTATCAACTAGAATAACTAAGAAATGGATGAATACCAATGGTTATCATGACAAAAACAAGTTTAAAATGCACATTTTATGGAATGACCATACACCTAAGAAATTTTGAATTACTGTGGTAAAAGTTTTAAATGATGTTAAGGTTGATGCTTGTCCTAGATTTGTCAACATGGCATTTGAAGCTAGGAATTTTTTTTTTTTGTGAAGGAAACGGTTGTAGATGGACGGAAGACATGTAACAAATGGGTTAAGGCCGCAAGTGCATCTTCTTAATTGAGCATTTACTTGCACGTTATTATGCTGCAGATCATGAATAAATGTCTGTAGGTATGATAAAAGTATCAATTCAGTTGAGGGAAGCATATGGTCCTCTCGTGTGTGTAACTCGATGAGCAATCCCATTTCATCTTTGGATTGTATCTGCTCAACTAACAAAAAAATTGGCTTCTTTGAACTCTGATATTGTTTATGTGACTCTGAACCCTCTTAATTTTTCAAAACTGATGAGTGCATTCTTATGCCTTCTAAAGCCTTCTAAAGCCTTAGGTCATTTCAAAGCAAATCCATATGCACGATCCTTCATTGGCTGGTGGAGGAGATAAGATGGTCAATGGGCATTATAATTTGAATGTTCTTCTGTCAGAAATCCATAATGATAATTGGACGTTACTACATTCTTCAGGCAGGAAACCTTTAGCTCGTTATAAGGTAAAGGTATCTGTTATAATTGTATGGCAAATTTACTTTTCTTTTATCTTACAGTAACTTGGCCTTGATTTGTGTCTGGAATGTGAGAACCGTTTTTTTTTTTTTTTCCAATTTGCTTCTCTTTGCAGCGCCAGTAACCTTTTTCCTCAGAAGTTCTATTACCCTTGAAATCATGTTTACCCTATAGCAGATTTTTTCTTATTTGTACACTCATTTCCTGACTTCTTAAACATCTCAGCATGCAATTGCAGTTGCTCAGGAAAAGCTTTTCGTCATTGGCGGAAGCTGCAATGGTCGATATTTTTCAGACGTGCAGGTCATGCATGAGATTTTAGAATCATATATGAAAAAAAACACCTCAGCAGATGTTAATATTATGGAATTTATGCAGGTTTTTGATCTTAGATCGTTGACATGGTCCGTGTTAAATCCAAGGATTGAAATAGAAAATCTCGGTTTAGAAAATTCTACCTCAAAAGTGGCCTTCCCAGCAATTTCTGGCCATAGTCTGGTGAGTTTAAGTAGCGGCCCATTTTGTTTTACTGCAACCATTTTGATTCTTACGAGGATTTTGAGTGTTTATTTTGCTGGTATTTTGTTAACATCATTATTTCGTAGGTTGAATGGGAAAACAAGCTTCTAGTTGTCGCAGGACATTCAAAGGAAAAAACAGATTCTGTGATAGGTTTGCTCGATGTTTTCAATGCTTTATGCATCTAATGTTCCGAGTATTTTAATAAAGCATTGAACGATAGCAATTAGCATAAGACCTAAATGCACTAAAATACTCAAAACTTCTATCTGAATCAAAATTAAGTTGGTTTAGGAAGCTAGTTATTTTTACATTCGCACATTTATGGTGCAAGTTAAATGCGTGTATTTAAGGTATGGTGTTCAATCAAAATTCAATGCACGAATTTTATGTTCAGCTTCCATGTGATATGGTCAAACTTGCAGAAAAAAGCATTTAAACACATTCTAATGCTCATTGAAGCATAGTAATACGCTTTAAACCATTATTTGTACTGGAATATGATAGGAAACACTTGGATTTCCAAGTGTTTCTCACCAAAACCAACTAGATCCAAGATGAAAACTGCTGTCCACAACAGTAAAACAGCCAAAAACAGTAGGAAATGGGGAAAATCTGAGCGAAAAACTGAAGAAACGACTTGTATATTACTAGTAGATGCAAGGAAAATAGTAACGATACAAGGATCCTCTATTCGAGAGGAGGATCGCACTCTCCCAATCTCTAGATCTTGATCTAGAGCCCTCACTATCCAAGAAGACAAAAGAAATTCCTACAAAAACATGACATAACCCTAATCCCCCTCTTACTCCCTACTTAATGCATTCTAATTCAAAACAAAAGCAAAAGGACCTCTCTACCCTTCCTTCTCCCTCCAAAAATACTTCAATTTTGTTTGAATTCCAAGTGGACCCCACTCCCGAGCTCCCCATCGTTTCCGCCCGTCCGCTGTCTCGCGATCGTGTGCTGTCCCGCGATTTTTTGTCGCCTGGAGAAGACCCGGACCGGCTTGGCCGGTCCAGGTTGGCTAGAAATCTCATAGTCAATCAACTGTTAAATAATGAAGACACAAGCTTGTGCATATCCTGGCTTGTATCGGTTTATCCTCATAATTACGTGCCTGGGGTGTTCATGGCTACACAAATATGGCCTTCAATGAGCTTGCTTATGAGTAACTTTAATCCTCTGATTCATGTTATTAATTCTAGGATGTTTTACAATTTTGTTATCTAAATCTGCTTTAAAATTAATATTATGTTTCTTTGTACGATCAAGACCATCATCAACACTACTACATGGTCAGCTAAATAATAAATAATTGTCATAACTTATAAGCTTGCACTTCTTTTTGAGATCAACATGGAGGTCTGTGGCAATTGATCCCCATAATGGTGCCTTCGGAATTAGCCTTAATTCAGAAAATTGCAAATAAATTGGGGGGGACTTAAAAGCTGCTTTAATAAGTAGTAAGAAAGCTGTCCCAAATGAAACCTTTATTTCAATGTACAAGTTGACCTTTCAATTTTCTAATAAGATTGATGTATTTGCAATTGTTCCTTTCAGGCCAACAAAAAACCATGAAGTATAGATAACAATAAAGAGTCAGATATGACTAGGGGCAGAAAAATCAGTTTAATTTTTTCATATGTAGAACAATTCAACAACATTGTTAACCTGAGAACCTCATATATGTAAAGCTGAGATAGTTTGTTAAAAATGCAACATATTCTTTTATCTCTAGTAGAATCCAAAGTATTTGAGCTTAAAATTGCCATCACTTGAACCTTTTAATATAATTTTCTTTTTAAAGAAAATTAAGTTAAATGTTCAGAATATGTTGAACTATTTCAACATGCAGCAAGCTGAGAAGCTTATCAGCAGTCCAATTCTCATTATTAAATAATTCTATTGCTTCGAATTAGGTTTTTTTTTTCTAATTACACGTAAAATCTTCTTGGTTTACTGTTTTCCTTTATGGTCTTTCCAATTAGGTTTTTATCTAATTACACGTAAAAGCTTCTTCATAAGCCAACTGACTCTCAAAGGAAGTGCACATGTTTAAATTCGTAGTCTACATAGAAGCCTTGGAACCACTAATCCCCATCATTGGCTTTGATTCAAGGTAAAACATCAACAACAGAGAGAATGGTGAGAAATAAGAAGCAAAACCTCAGTTCTCGGTTTTGGAGCTGCAAAAAAAGCTGATTGGCGGAGGGCTTCAGCCTGCTGCTTCTCGATCTCGGCGAGCATAGCACTAGCTCTATCTACACGGCAGGAGGCCTTTCCCAACCTCTCGAGAAGCGGCTGTTTTTCTTCCCTCTTCAATAGCTCATCCACCCGCTTCCCAGGCAGCCCATCCACTGCCTCTTCAAGGCCTAGCGATGACGGCTCCGTTTTCTCTCCATTGGACCTCACGAGAAGTTATGCAGATATATATTTTTAGATGAACTACCTGATTGAACAACAACAACTACTATACTTCTAAAACAACAGAGCTTATTACTTAAGAAGGCGAGGGAAGGAGATGGTAAGGGAAACTTTTTTTTTTCCTTCAAAGGGGGAAAAGTAAAAAACATAGCTTAGTAGCTTACTTAAGGAAGATGGTGAGGGAAGAATTGAAGAAGACGCTATGCGGCCGCAGTCCTGCACACGCATCATTTTTTACTTCAAGCTTCGACCTTCAGATAGCAGGGTTGTGAGGAGCGAACGAAATGCACGAAGAAGGCACCGGCTTGCGACTTACCTTTTGCGTGAGAAATGGTCGGGTAGAGGAAAAAAAGGAAGAGGAGGGGGCAAATTATGAAATTATTCCTATTATAAAGAGAGTTTTAATATGTTTTAGAGGGGCCAATCCCCCCCTCAGCACTAAAGGGTTCCTCCATTGCATCCATTAGAACACCTTGCCCATCAGGAATTGTGTTTTAATTGTATTTTCATGTTTCCTTGCTTCACATGGACAAAGCACAAAAGTTTTTACGAGATTTAGAGTCTGCAAATCTCTTTGTTGCCCCCACTCTTCATATTTCTACATGATTTTTGACATGGGTGAGTTCATGATTTATGATATTGTATTGGACTTGTAACATGTTCAATTGATCACATAAGCTTGAAAAAATCTCATCACATTCATGATCCAACATATGACCTCCTAAGGATTTTAACGTTGTGAGCATTGATGCAACCTAGGTCCTAATAGAGAAGATGATACAGGGTGGTATAGATTCTAATGCTAGGCACAAAGTAAATTTTAGAAGTTGATTAGGAAAGAATTGCACTAGCAATTAACTAAAACATGGATGAAGTATGAATAATATTATGTAGGTTTTCTGATGATGCATGCCATAAATTAGTACACTCATGTAAATTATTCGTGGTCTACAATTTGCATTTTCAACTTGTATTGTTCTTTTGGTACACAATAAAAGTAATGAAGATTTCATTGATATTTGATAGGCATATTAATACGTTAACTAATACTCCTTAAGAGTTACTAGAGATGAGATTATTCTATATCCTTGTGAGACTTTGTTGCCAATGCTAAATCTAGATCTTAGTTGTTGGAACAATAACAATCATCGTCACCTGCTTGACATCAAGAACAAACATTGTAGATGGATGGGAAGGATAATTGATTAAGCAGAAGGAAAAATGAATAAGAATTAGTTGGACATGATTTTATTGGTTCCTTAAAGCTTCATGGTGGGAAATTAAGAACTTATATCCTAAGAATGAAAATTTAATTCATGAAAAGACATGTTTTCAGACTAGCAGGACATCGAGAAATGGGACAACGACCATTTATTCTAGGATAATTGCTGATGATAGAACGTGAAATGACCCCAAATATTGCGTGACAGCTAAATAATATCAGACTTGAATCTATGGTCGTTCTCAAACATGTGATTGCATCCCACAGTATGGTTGGTGGTCCATGCTATACAACCATGATGTACTTTGTGAGGCCAGAATTAATAAAAAATGTATAAAAATGCATTCCAAGGTGTCATTGCATCTCATTAAAACATTTTAGCCCATTAAAATTCAAATACAAGAAATCCCCACTAAATCATCTCTCAAAAATAAATTAATGATGATGACAATCTTCATTAGACAAGCAAACTTGAAGCCCTGCATCACCTATCAGGTTTGCATCTCCTTTTGGGTCAAACGTTGCCTTCTACCTTTGTTTCATATGAAGATATGTTAATTTTGAATAGTGTATGGTTATACCACTCAATTTTCTAGTTGAATTTTGCACTGTACCTGAACTATTATTGCCACCATATTGTTCCTCTTATGCTGATTACCTTGATTATTTGCAGTTTGGTCAGTTGATCTAAAAACATTGGTGTTCTCGATCTTGAAGACCCAAGGAAAAATTCCGGTAATGTTTATATTTTGTAACATTCGAGAAGTACTTATTTAGTTTGTTTCTTGACCATCATATGTCAATGACTTGACATGAACTAATTTAGTCACTCTATTAATTGTGTATCAACATTGTTATCAATATTCTGCCTTTGAAAGAATATTTCTTTGGTTTGATTTTGTGAATTTGAAAATTTTAGTCATTCATGTTGAGTGTTAGTTGAGGTGTTAAGACTACTAATTGCAAATTATTTTTAAAAACTTTTATACATGTTACGTTAGGTCCTTGTCTTCTCTTCCTAATCAATCAAGTCTAATTTTTCTAATACATCAAATGGGTATATTTTGTACCCTTTGTTGTAACGTCTAAATTACCTAGGCATGTTTTCAATTACTAAATTTTCAATAATTGTAACTACAATATCATCTTCAATGTCGTTGTCAAGTCCCAAGTTATGGACGAGAAAAGTGGAGGGTTGCATTTGGTTCTCTTTCAAGTAAATTAATGGAATTAATAGATACTATGATGCATAGGAAGATAAATATTCCATGCATTCGGGAAATTAAATGAGTTGGAGAGAAAGCCAAGGTGATTGATAGTTTAAGATTTAATCTATGGTATTCTGATAGGAGTCATACTAGAAATGGTGTAGCCGTGATTATAAATAACAGTTTGAAGGATAGTGTTGTAAAAATTAATAGAATTTGAGATAGAATTATATCTTTAAAGATTATTGTTGATGCTAAAATTATTAATATTATAAGTGCTTGTGCTTCTCAAGTAGGTTTGAATATATGTTCAAAATTAAAATTTTGGAATGACTTAGAAGAATTAATATAAAAAATATCTTTGAAAGAAAGATTTTTTATTGTAGGAGATTTAAATGGACATGTTGGTAGAGTGATAAATGATTTTAAAAATATTAATTGTAGCTTTGGGTTTGGTGCGAGTAATGAAGATGTACATACCACATTAGATTTTGCTATAGCTTATTATTTTCTAATTGGTAATACCTTATTTAAAAAAGGAGATGTCCATTTAAATCTCATCACTTATATACCTAATAAGTTATGATTTTCTCATCACTTATAATAATATATATAGTAAAAATCAGATCGATTATTTTCTTATAAGAAAATAGATCGTTTAGATTGCAAATACTGTAAAGTTATCACGAGTGAAATTTTATGTACCCAACATCGCTTATTAGCTTTGAACTTTAAGATAAATGTGCAAAATATAAAAAATAAAGTAAAGTATTGTTTTAGGATTAGATGGGGGCATTTAAAAAATATTAACAACAATATTTTTGAGAGTAAGATTCTAGATTCTAAGATTTTGTTTATAGATGAGGAAGCTAATGTTATGTGGGAAAAGCTAGCTAGTGATATTAAAAATATTGCAAAGGATGTGCTTAGAATATCAAAAGAAAAAGTTCTTAATAGTAAACAAAGTTGGTGGTGGAATCAAAATATGTAAAAAAAAATATAATAATGAGTTTTGTTATAAAAATTTGTTTGATCTAAAAATTCTGATAATTGAGAAAGATATAAAGAGGCCCGTAAGGAGTCTATGAAAGCAATATGCGATGCAAATATTTTAACTTCTAATTATTTATATAATAGATTATATACAAAAGAGAATGAAAGATATATGAATAAATTAACCAAACAACGAGATAGGAGCAGTAAAGATTTAGTTCAAGTAAAGTGCATTAAGGATGAAGATAAAAAAGTGCTTTTATTAGAAGATATTCAACAAAGGTGGATGAGATATTTTGCTATTTTTTTAATGAAGATTGTAAGAATACAATAGACTTTAGTGACCTTAGCACCCTAAATGTAAATAAGATTTTTTTTTTATCGACGTATTAGTAAAATCAAAGTTAGAGAGACTTTAAAGAAAATGAAGTGTGGAAAAGTTGTTGGACTTGATGATATTTCTATAGAGGTGTGCAAATGCTTAGGAGATGAAGGAATTTTTTGGCTTACTAAAATTTTTAATATTATTTTGAAGACTAAAAAGATGCCTAATGAGTGGAGAATGAGTATGTTGATTGCTACCTTTAAGACTAAAGTTGATGCACAAGATTGTGCAAATTATAGAGGAATTAAGTTAATGTGTCATACTTTAAAACTATGGGAGAGATTATGGACATAGGTTGCAATGTGATACTAATTTTTCTCAAAATTAATTTAGATTCTTGTCGGATAGGTCTACTATGGAAGCTATACATTTATTGAGAGGTTTGATGGAGAAGTATAAAGAGAATATGGAGGATCTTCATATGTATTTATTGATTTAGAGAAAGCATATGATAAAGTTCCAAGAGAAGTGCTGTGAAGAGCTCTATAAAAGAAAGGAGTTAATTATGTTTATATTCAAGTCATTAAGGATATGTATGCAGCAGCTGTTAGTTGTGTTCAAACAAAAGGTGGTTTGACCAAGTATTTTTCTATTTCAGTTGGATTAGATCAAGGATCATCCTTGAGCCCATATTTTTTTGCTTTAGTCATGGATGTTCTCACTAGACATTTGCAAGAAGATGTACCCTGGTGTATGCTTTTTTGATGATGATATTCTTCTTGTTGATAAGAATAGAGAGGAACTTGAAGGTAAACTTGAATTATGGAGGTCAACCTTAAAGTTTAAAGGTTTTCGTTTGCGTAAATCTAAAATCGAATATATGGAGTGTAATTTTAGTAGTAATAGATCTAGTGGGGGTATTTGACTTTGGGGGATCAAGTCATTAATAAGAGTACACATTTTAGATATCTTGGGTCTATTGTTCAGAGTGATGGTAAAATAAATGGAGATATTATGAGTAGAATTCAAGTTGGATGGTTGAAGTGGATGAATGCATTGAGCTTGTTGTGTGATAGAAAAGTCCCCCTCAAACTTAAGGAAAAATTCTATAAAATGGTGGTGAGACCTGCAATTTTTTATGGTGCAGAATGTTAGCCATTAAAAGAGAATCATAATATTAAGTTAAGTGTTTCAAAGATGAGGATGCTAAGGTGGATGAGTGACTTTACTTTTAGAGACATCATACGAAACTAGCATATACGTGAAAAGGTTGGAGTAGCTATACTGGAAGATAACTTTAGAGAGAGTCGACTTAGATGGTTTGGCCACATAAAACGGAGGCCTTTTGATGACCCGGTTAGGAGAGTAGATGTATTAGATTTGACTTATGTTAAAAAAGTAGATGTAGACCTAAAAAGACTTGGTTAGAAAATAGTAGAAATAATCTATCTTTATTAGATTTAAATGAGAATTTAACCCTTACACACTAGAGAAAAAGGATTCATGTAGCCAATCAAACGTAGTGGGATAAAGGCTTGATGTTATTGTTGTTGTTCACTATAATTAGCCCTCTATCATGTGGATGTTAACTTTTGTAGCTAAGAGATATATAGACCCTGAAGGGTTGATCCGTTTTACAAAGGCTCCCAGTAGCATATAACCCTTACTCAATGTGCTTTAGGGTTCATTCCAATCAGCCTAACCTCATATCAAACAATTGAATTGGATATGTTATTTCCTTTAAGCGAGAGGCAGTCCTGTTGACAACTATAATTGTACTGAACCACATGTTTTGCCTATTAGCCAACTTTAGTATGAATTTGTTGGGCCTGATGCGTTGCTGTTTAATGGTCACATCCTTGAGCCTCAAAATCCCAATCAACCTTATTGATCCCTTCATCCTTTTTTATCCAAAATGAACTTTAGCTTTCACTTGAAGGGATATGCCTTATACTTCCACCATGATCTATGTAATATGAGATAAATTAAACAAACTACAATCGATTTGAATGGATGACTGTGTTGGTTCATTCTCACATGAGGAAGACGAAGGTGCGTTGCTTGGTGCGTAAGGAGTCAAAAGTGTTTCATCCCTATAAATCAACAAACAACGAAGACAATGATCTAGGCGAGGTGATTGGGCGTGGGAGAACAACCGTGTGTGAGGGTGAAATTTTGTGCGAGGTTAGAGGCGAGGAAGGGCTTGAGTGACATCGGCTTTAGTGATCGAGAGTACTTTCGTGCTTTTTATAGTGGATGAAGGTGGGGGTTGGGGGGAAGCTATTTAAAAGATTGGGATAAGGTCAGTTATTTAATGTTATTTTAGAAAATTAAAAGTTAATTTTTAGAAATTTATATTAAGGTTATATAAGTTAGGCTTATTATTTAGATTATTAAATTAGTATTATTTAAAATTTATTGATTTATAAGTTTTTTTAAGTTTTTAACACTAGGAAATTCACAGAATGTTGATGGAATTTCTGGCAGCAAAATTCCACTGTAAATTTTGATGAAATTTTTGCTGAAAATTATCGGCCAAATTTTCCTCCAAAAAATCCGTTGGAATTTGCAACGGAATTTTGCCGCTAGAAATTCCATTGGAAATTGCTGGCAAGTTTTTTTTTTCAGAAATTTCGTTGGTAATTTTTGACGAAAATTTTTTGTTGAAAAATCCATTGAAATTTCTGACGGTGATTATTTGACGGTTTGATGGAATTTTTACTTAATTTTTTACTGCGAAATCCATTGAAAATTCTGTCAGAAAGGGCTCTATTTTGAATCGAGCTTTCTCCTCCAACCGAAGCTCTTGGCCTCTCAGTCGCCTCTCGCCATTCAACTTGATTTTTAGGCAATTTTTCTCCATTTATTCAATTTTTGGAAGGTAAAACTTCTTCTATTCAATAATTTTCAATTTTTTGTTATTAGAGCTACTTAGGCGGATTTCTTTATATTTATAATGGATCATTGTTATCTTTGTATCTGATGGATCATTGTTATCTTTGTATCTATTTTTCGATTTTACAATATTTAAATAATAGTAAGGCTAAAAGGATTCTTCTTAGAAAATACTATCATTTGATACGAGTAAGATATTTTCATCATTTTTTAAAAATTAAATTCTCTTTAGAAACTTGCAAAATTAAGTTATTTGTGTAAATTATGTATCTAATTATTGCTTAAGGTTTTTCTATTTTCTATCTATAATTATTTAAACCAATGAAAACAACAACCTATTTCATCTTCAACTTGCAATTTTTTATTTTATATTTTGGTATAGTTTTCCGACAGAATTAATTATTTATGATGTATTTTATTTAAAAGGAGAATGTATATATATAAACACAACATTTTGAAAACCAGATCGGACTAGTCGGTTCAACCGGTTCGACCGTGAACTATCCAAGTTTTCAGTTCGGTCAAATTCAAAAGTCGGATTTGCATAAAATCAGCTCAAACTAGTTTGAATCGATGGTTGAACCAGAAAATCGATAAAACTGGTGCCGCTTTTGTATAATCGATAATTTTTTAAAATATTTAATTTTAATTAATTATCTTTTAAATACTATATTTTATTTTATTTAAACCTTTTTAAAATTTCAAAATACTGGATCCAAACGGTGGACATAGGCAGGAAGATTGGCGGACATAGGCAAGAAGATGAGAACCTGGGTGGGAAAAATGAAAAACCGGACGGATGCAGATCAAAATGGCGGACGCGGATTTGGCACGAAATTGAGCGGCTCGATGAGCTAGTTTCAGTCTAATGAGTCGAGCTCGAGCTCGCTAATTGACTTGCGAGTTTGAGCTCGAGCATCCCTGACTCGAGCTCGACTCGACTCATTTACACCCATACTCGAGAAGATTATTTAGATTTTCAAATTTTATATAATTTAAAACTTGAGAATTAATTAATGTGATGATCTATTAAGATAATTTTCATATTTTTTTCAATTAAGATAATACCTAAGATCCTATCTTATAATTAATTATTAAATTATTATTATTTGAAATTTATGGATTTATAGATTTTTTAAATATTTTATAAATCTTGATAACAATTACAATAAATTTAAAAAATGCTATCAAGGAAATTTAAATTAAAATTTTATGCCATTATATTTTGAAAATATTTTAGATAATAGTGAAGTTATAAATTAAAGGATAAGTTTATAGCATAACAAAGAAATTTAACTGAAATTTGAAATATATTAAGATGAAATTGCAGTCTTAAATAGAAGATATATTTTTATATATACAATTATATATATAAAGAGAGATGATGACGACGACAACAATAACCACAAGTAACAAGCATTTATCCCACTATGTTGGTCAACTAATCTATATAAAGAGATAGAGAGAGGAATTTATATTATACAAAATAATTATTTAAGGTTTTAATTATGTGAAGAGTAAATTAGTTTTATATAAATTAGATGTATTTGGAAAAAGTTTAAACACTTGAATAGAAAATTTTCAAGTTGTTAAGAATATGAGAATGCCTTATAGGTGTTAAATAGACGACAATGGAGTAAGATGAATCACTAGTCTAATTTTAGGTGAGTACTCATATTTCTATTTTCATAGTAATGAAATTATTTCCTCTAACTTGTGGTATTGAACCAATTGATATTTGTTTATTACATTTATTATTGTAATATTCAAATATTATTTATTATTTTTTTATTTCAATGAATGGTCATATCAAAATTATGATAGTATGATATTTTGTCCAACTAGTCATTATGTATCAAAAGTTATTGAAATGATATATAAATGGATGATTAAATAGAATTGATCGTTTATTTGTGTGTATTGGTTGATTGATGGAGTACACATCTTTATGATACTAGCTGGGGATACAATATACCCTCTTGCATGAATTGAAAAAAACTTTGGAAAAAGAAACGAAAATGTAAGTACTATTATTGACACTATTTATACAATGTCTACTTTAATGATTGTATTAGTTACATAAAATGATAAGACAAGATAAGTGTATATGCATAATATATTATTTATGATCAATATTAAAAAAATAGGGTTATTATTAAATAAAATTACTTCATGTTTTGTCGCAAGCATGACGTCTATAAGACTTGGTTAGAAAATATTAGAAATGACATTTCTTTATTTGATTTAGATGAGAATTTAACTTTTAACAAGACACAATGGAGAAAAGGATTCATGTAGCCAATCCCGCATAGTGGGATAAAGGCTTGTTATTGTTGTTGCATGTTTTGCCGACCCCACATCATTAAAAATGCTGTTGTATTACTTTAATTTTGCAACATGACGTCCCACTTGGTTGTGTTGTAACTCCCTACTATCATTGATCAAACATATGCAAAGATTATGATGGAGCTTAGTTTGTAATTTTCGGAATCCAGCAAAAACAGCCCAAAAATGGTGAAAAATGCGAAATTTCTTGGATGAAAACACTCACAAACACTTCAATAACTTGAATATCAAAAGACTTACAAGTTTGCACGGATACAATGCTCTCAATTCGAGAAGAGAAGCTTTCTCCTAAGCCCTAGAGAAAAAGAAAGCTAAAACAGCCACCAAACAAGATCCCTCCAAAAAGCCCCCCTAACTCACTTTTAACTCTCACATAAACCCCTCAAAATCCCCTCATTACCCCTAGGGCAAACACCTCATCCTTCCTCTTCAATTTGGTGGGCCCCTTCCCATTTGCTTCTCCCCTTCGGTTTGTCCGCCCAGGCAGGCGGGTTCTCCGCCTGCAGTAAGTGAGAACCGGCCCCTGTGGGGCCGGTGTTGCTATGGACCGGGCCGGTCCATCAGATTATTTGAAGGAATTTAAATGAGTGAAAAAGAAGAGAATGTGTACCGTATACGCAATGCACTAAGAGAGAGGTATTTATTTGAAATGGTTATAATATATTTTGTTAAAATGTATTTGAAGTTTTTGTGTCTCTTTCATTGTTTTGAAATTAGTTTGTTTAGCAAATAAAATTTTAAATAAGCATCCGACCTTTTGTTCTCTTATCGTTAATTTGAGTTTCTGGGCCGGGTCATGACAATCTTCGCTTGCTTTATGATGTGAGGTAATACATGGTTGCTATTTAGATTCGTTGGACTGTGTCCTTCGACCTCCGTAATTATAGATTGGTTCCTCCATTTATACTTGATATGACAAAATTATAAGATCTTGCTTAGCTTTTTCATTCCTTCTCATCCATTTCTCCTATACATAAATTTGACTCCAGCCATGAATCCATAGTGCATTGATATTTTTAATTGAAAGTGATCTCGAACAACATACTCGAGATGTAATTAATTATTGGGATTTGCATGTATGAGAACCTTCAAAATAAATCTCCATTTACTTCATTTGCCAGTTGGCAGAAATCTAAACAATCTTTGAAACTCTACATTGCTATGCATCTTTGAAACTTTATATTTCCTCTTTACAATACAAGCCACTGTAGTACTTATTTTTTGTTGTTCTTTTAATGACTAGTGTATTTTTCTCAATAACCTTTTCTTCCTCATTTCACCACCAAGTTTCTGTAGTAGTCCACAATTTATTCTTAGACTCTCCTAAAAGTTATATGGCTAGCTTATTATTGAGATCACCATTTATCCCGCTTTGAGTTTAGCTCAACTAAAGAATGTATTTTTTATCTTTCTCTAATCTTTGAAGATTAAATCTTTTTCACCTTTTGAATTTTACTAGCTTATCTTAAGACAATAATTTCATTTGATCGTTCTCTTTGTAATCCAAGATATACATCTATAATCCCTACTCTAAGTTATGTGGCTGAATTCTCTTGGAATCAACTTAAATGTTTTACATAATGATTTTCTTTCATTCCAAGTAAAAGGAAGTTTATTTGTATCGTTTGTAATTTGGTGGCTCCACTTTCATATGCAATTGAGTCTTCTTCTTATTTCTAAAAATGTTGATTCACTATTGTAACTTATGCTATTGTAAAATAAAGTATAATTTCTCTCATTTTATTTCTATCTCTTATTCTACATTCACCACATTTTTTTGTTGCCCATTCTATAACCTAGGGCTATAAATGAATCAAGCGTTCGATAAGCTACTTGTGGCTTAACTCGATTTTAGCTCATTCATAATCATTTGTTTAAATAATTAGATAAATTTGAATAATTTTTAAAATATTCAACTATTAAATAAAAAGTTTGAACAACTATGTGTTTGATCATTTATGTTCATGAATAATATCAATTAAAGCGTGTGAATAAGCTCGATATAGAGCTCGTTGCAAATCTCTATTAATGTTTAATATAGAGCTTGTGAATCATTAATAATCGATTAATGTTAATTATAAATATTTATTTGTTATATTTTCACACATTATTTTATTTTATTATGATAAATTATTCTTATTTTATTAAAAAATTGATTTCTTTTTTTTTTAATGTTATACTATTTCAATAGAACATTGTCATTGTCAGATCCCAAACATTGGATGAAAAAAGTGGAGGGTTGCATTGCTTTGTCGATAGTCAGCGTAAAACTTGTCGAGCAATCATGACTTGAATATTTTAATATATTGTTATGATGCTAGGACATTTCCCTAGAAGCTCTCTGTATGGCTTAAAGACGCCGAAAAATATGCAAGGGCCACTGCACCAACACCCGGGTGCAGCAGTAATATGGGTCCTTATATCATAGATGGATATGGGCAAAGAAGTTTGTCCATAAAACTAGAGATATTATAGGAACTTAGAATATAGGTACTCTTATAGATAAATTAATGAAATTAATAAAAAATATGATTTATAAGAAGATAAATACTCTAGGTATTAAGGAAATTAAATAGGTTGGTGAAAATACTAGAGATTGATAGTTTAGAATTTAAACTTTAGTATTCAGTTATGAGTCGTATTAGAAATGATGTAGGTTGATTATAAATAAGAATTTGAAGGATAATGTTGTAGAAATTAATAAAAGTTAAAATAGAATTAAAATTTTAAGGATTATTGTTGATGCTTAGATTATTAATGTTACAAATGCTTATGATCCTCAAGTAGATTTGAATATGTGTTCAAAAATAAATTTTTTGAATGATTTAGAATAATTAATATAAAAGATACTTACTAGAAAAAGAGTTTTTTATTGGAAAAGATTTAAATGAACATGTTGGTAGAGTGTTAAAATATTTTAAAAATATTTATGGTGGCTATCGGTTTGAAGCGACTAATGAAGGTGAAGGGGTCATATTAAATTTTAATATAGCTTATGATTTTGTAATTGCTAATACTTTATTTAAGAAAAGAGAGAAGTGTATCTTCTTATAATAGTGGTTATAATAAACTAACAATTGATTGTTTTCTTATAAAAATAATTTTTTTTTATTGCAAAGATTGTAAAATCATTCCGAGTGAAAGTTTATGTATCAAACATCTCTTATTGGTTTTGTACTTTAAGATGAAGGGGTGGAAAATAAAAAATAAAGTAACAATTATCTTATGATTGGATGGAGGTATTTAAATAACACTAATAAAAATATTTTTAAGAGTAAAATTTAAGATATTTAGGTTGTTTATGAGGAAGCTAATATTATTTAGGAAAAAAATAGTTAGCAATATTAGGAATGTTATAAAGTATGTGCTTGTGGAATAAAAGGGAAATTTTTTTATAGTAAAAACTAATTGATGATTGAATTAAAATGTGCTACAAAAGATTAAAATAATAAGCCTTGTTATAAAAATTGTTTTGGATGTAAAAGTTCGAAAGATGAGGAATGATATAGAGGGGCCTATAGGAATTCTAAGAAAGCAGTATGTGATGTAAAGAATTTAATTTTTAGTGATTTATATAATAGATTAGATACGAATGATAGGGAAGGATGTATGCATAAGTTAACCAAGCAAAAATATATGAGAAGTAAAGATTTAGTCAAGTAAAATGAATTAAGGATGAAGATCAAAAATTATTTTTCGTATAAGAGGGTGTTCAATATAAGTTGATGAAATATTGTGATGAACTTTTCAATGAAAATTGTGTGAAGGCGATTAACTTTAGTGACCTTAGCACCCAAAATGAAAATAGAGATTTTTGTTTTCATCATCGTATTGATAAAACTGAAGTTGGAGAAACATTAAAGAAAATGAACTATAAAAAAAAGTAAGTCCTAATGATATTTCAATAGAAATGTGAAAATGCTTAGGAGATCAAGGAATTTTTTAGCTTATTAAATTGTTTAATTTTATTTTGAAGACTAAAAAGATGTTAGATGAATGGAGAATGCGTATGTTGGTCTCTATTTTTAAAAATAAATGTGAATCGCAAGAATGTGCGAAGTATAAAGGAATTAAGTTAATGTGTCATACATTAAAATTATGGGAGAGAGTAATTGAGTATAGGTTACGACGTGATACTAGTGCTTCTCAAAATTAGTTTGGATTCATGTCGAGTAGGTCTGATATGGAAGCTATATATTGCTTGAGAGGTTTGATGGAAAAGTATAGGGAGTAAGGAGGATCTACATATGATATTTATTGATTTAGTCAAAGCATATGATAAAGTTTCAATAGTATGCATAGAATGTGTCATACTTGTGTTCAAATGCAAAGTGGTTTGACTAAGTATTTTCCTATTTCAGTTGGATTACATCGAGGATCAATTTTAAGCCTATGTCATTTTGCATCAGTCATGGATATTCTTACCATACATTTACAACATCATGTACCTTGGTGTATCTTTTTTGCAGAGTATATTCTTCTTGTTAGTGAACAAGCTTGTTTATAAGAATAATAATTTTTTCTACTCGTTTGTTTGTGAATGCGCTCATTTGGTAGCTTGAAATACTTGCTAGATATGTTCGTGAACGGACTCTTCTGGTAGCTTGAAAATACTCACTAGAAATATTCGTGAACATGCTTTAGATAATTGTTTGTTAGTAGGCTTGATAAGGCTCATTTGTTATGCTAATGAACATCTAGAAAGTAAAGGTCATTAATAGCTCGATAAACCTTATTTGTTTAATGCTTGATAAGCATGAACCAAATCAAACATGAACCAAACAAAAATCAAACATAAACATTTATCATTTTAAACTAACAAAGCTTGAGCATGAACAGAAAACTTGAATAAAGCTCAAGTAGAGCTTGAACAAGTTGATAATAAATGAGTTCAAATTTGATTAAGCACCTGCT
Source organism: Dendrobium catenatum (assembly GCF_001605985.2). Taxonomy (NCBI): domain Eukaryota; kingdom Viridiplantae; phylum Streptophyta; class Magnoliopsida; order Asparagales; family Orchidaceae; genus Dendrobium; species Dendrobium catenatum. The sequence goes on along the minus strand of NW_021318796.1, from coordinate 3,461,598 downwards.
CGGCTCGCCTCGATTCGTTTATAGCCCTACTATAATCTATGTTCCTATGTAAGTCACCCTCAATAAATTTGCTTTCTTTCTCATATGTATGTTGTAGTAGTTTATTCTTTTTTTTATAAAATGTAAAATTGTTTTTTAAACTATATTCTAATCCAAATTGAGGGTCATATGCATTAGTTGTATTTATGCTGTCCTTGCCAATGATCATCTTATTACCAATAACTTTATCACTTATTCCATTCACTTGAATAATTTTATCTTTCAACTCTCTATCCATTGCACTGGTTCAGTCCCATTTCAATTTTAAAATTTGCATTATGCATTAACTTGTAAGCTTCCTTAATGTTCTAGGATTTTATTTCCTTTTCGTTTGATTTCTTATTAACAAGCAATTTATTTATACTAATCATTATGTCCACCTTTTTTCTTTCCTTCCCTTTCGAAGTACTCAAACTTCATATAATATGTAATCAACTAATATTAGTTTTAGACCTAATCAACCATTATTTACTTTTGACTGTAATCCTGTTAAGTTGTGATGCATCACTTTTGAGTGCTATTCTAATCAGCCTTGTCTATTTTTAACCATAATTAGGTTAAGTTGTGTCGAGTACTCTTGTTTGGATTGTCCATGGCACATTTTTTTTGGTGGACCGACTTGGCACTAGAAAAAGTCAAATTTTAATTCATTTCATTAGTTTTTATATTAGTTTTATGATTTATGATTGACTTATCACCAACCCTCAACCTTTCTCATATGACTTGGACTAGCAATGGCGGTTAAATCATGTATTATGTATTAATTTTGTGATTTCCTACAACGAGACCTTTATTCCTATCTTTTGGTTTCAGGTGGCACGAGGGGGTCAATCTGTTACAATTGTGGGTTCAAAACTGATAATGTTTGGGGGGGAAGGCAGAAATAGACAGTTGCTAAATGACCTCCATATTCTTGATTTGATTACTATGACTTGGGATGAAGTGGAAACTAAGTACTAAATTTTATCTTATGTGAATAGTTATGTGTTATTTTATTTTTTGTGTTTAAGAATCTTTTATATTGAATAAATAGGAATGCTCCTCCGTCACCACGATTTGATCATACAGCTACAGAGCATGCTGGACGGTACTTGTTTATCTTTGGTGGCTCCACTCAATCATCATGTTTCTGTGATCTTCATGTGCTGGACTTGCAGAACGTAATTTTTTTTATATAATATTCATTTCTCTTTTGATTCATTTTGCATCCATATTTATATGGGACTGAAGTTCACCTGAAATATTTATCCTGATCCTGCACACTCATGATAATTGATTGCAGATGGAGTGGTCTCAACCTGACGTGCAAGGTGTTGCTGTGACACCTCGAGGTGGTCATGCTGGTGCAGCTGTTGGTGATATGTGGTACCTAGTTGGTGGTGGAAACACTATAAGCGGTGTGTTTGCTTCGGCCAAATATTCTTCTATTCTGGGTTATTCTATCATCTAGATGAGTATCTACCTTTGTTATTTATACATGTTAGATGAGTTATGTTATTTTTATGATTTGCTTTTATATTGTTGTATTGTATATGCATGTTTATGCAGGTGCCACTGAAACTATTGTTTTGAACATGTCCAAACTTGTCTGGTCAGTAGCTACGGTCGTTCCCTCACAAGATCCACTTGCCAGTGAGGTTAAACTAGTCGCTTACTTTTAACATTTTATATGCCACTTTTCATTCTAGTATTTTTGTTTTCTGGATTTAATTCTTTAGCGAATTAATGATCATTAGGTTTTATTCTGCTGGGATTTGCAGGAACGTGTTCAACTATCATATTTCAAGATCCATAAAAAAATCGTTTTGTAAAGATTAAATGTCATTTTTTGTGCGCTCAAATGACCATATGTTAGCTTCTAAAATCATATATCGAACCCTAACTTGATAAAAATTAACGATGCAAGAAAAATATTTTACAAAATAAGCAAGCTCGACTCTAGCTCATATCATGCATGGGTTTTAAGTTAATACACATCATAGGAGTTGTCTATTTTGGCATGCTGGTCTATTAGTTCAGCTACAAGATCATTCGGTGGTTGCTCTTATGGCATGAAACCAAGGGCTCTAAAGGTCTTATGAATTACGGGAATTTCTTTTACTCTTTTGGAGTTACAGGAAAGAGAAAAAAGATTTCAAAGGTGGATTTATTTTTATGCATTCCCGTGATTTTCTCTTGCCTCTTTGGTGGAGTTAATTTGGGTTTATTTTATATATAGAGGATTGGGATTTCATATGACATCCATGGTTAAATACATCTCTGACGCGATGCAGTCTACACTTGTGATCAAGGACATTAATTACGCTGTGTGGCGATAAAAAATATCTAATTTTAAAATGGGATAGAGTGGTGGATGGCTGACTAAATCAAGATAATATGATTTCATCATTTGAAGTTGACCTCACAGACCTAATCTACTGATGATGGAAGGCTTGGAGTCATATTATTTAAGGAGTTTGATTAGCAACCATTAGTTATTTTCTTTGAGGTATTTTGAGTCAATTGGGGTGGTAGTATGATAAAGGGGTCATTCTCTCTGATTAAGATTATGAGTTTCTCTTGGACGTAAAAAGTTCAAGGGTACTATTATGATTGATTGTGATTCAGTCGTATACCAAATTAGCGCAAATGCACATAACATGTACCTCTGATCGATTCATGACTGGTGCAGTCAACTTGATTATCTAGGAGTAAATGTGTGCTAACTTTAAAGGAGAGCGCCCTAAGACAGTTTTAGTGAATGTGGATTTATCAGATCGAGCATACTTTGTTGTGATGCCAATATGTATGTTGTATACTTCACGTGGTAATTGTATCAAAGGTTGGTTGCTTGTTTATGCAGTGATTAAACTACGTCATTGATGGCAACAGGTTGCATCCATGGGTAGCCTTGGGCCTGCAAGCAGGGAGGCTTGGGTTAATCTTAAGTTTGTTATGCTTCAAAGAGGTATTGTCATAATATTGAACTATGATCTGCTCTGGTGTAATAATGAATTCCCTATCAGGCTAGCTTGAGAATGGGATCTTACAATGTTTGTAACCAAATTTGGGAACTTTATCCATAGGGCTTAAGGTGATTTTGAAAATTCGGTCTTTCATTATCAGAGTGGGGAATGCTATTTTTATTTTTGTAAATATGGAGAATCAACACTTATTTGTCATATTTTAATGTTGATAAAAATTCGGTGCTTGGAGCTTATAATTTTGATGATAGAGAGATCCAAAATGGTGGGACTTACATCTTTAGGCTAAGGGAGGCCCATATTTGTGCCTAATGGATTGATTTAATGGGTTTTTTTGACAATGTGTTAACTCGGCTAAAGGGTTAAGGCTTTATTATGAAGGTTTAATGGCGAGACTTATATATGTGAGGCAAGTTTGGGAGTTGGGTATTGCTTTGATAGTGGATAACCCCATGAGTGGGTTTGATTATTTGAAGTTTTAAAGTAACCCAAAAGCTAGCCTTACAATCCTTTTCTTAGGTAGGGTGCCTTGAAAGAGGAGAGAGAGAGAGAGAGAGAGAGAGAGAGAGAGAGAGAGAGAGAGAGAGAGAGGGTTAGGGTATCCTCTCATCAAGGTTTGACACACATTTACTTGGAGATTGTGGCTTATGAATCCAAATATATTATAGTTCAGGGGTGAAATTTATAGTCTCAAACCGAGAAAAGTCTAGAGTTAGGACATGTGATCTTATTATATAGATAAGACAACCCAATCAAGATTGATTGATATGTCGTTTCAAGATTTGGTTGAGCTAACTATTAGTGTTGAATTGTTATATTTTATATTGTTTTTATTTTTCATAATCTCGATGTTTTTCCAACGAGGGTCTAGTTCAATTGTGTAATTTTTGGATAGTAAATTTTTTATTAATATATTTAGGCTGAGGGCAATATGCTAATTTGATGTATTAGTTGGGTTAATAGTAGAAAGTAGAGGCTCCCCTCCCTTTGTCTAATCCCAATGGGAAACTCTCATAAGTCAGTAGATTTTTTGAATACATGAGAATATATTTTATGTTTATTTTATAGTTATGTTGACTTATAACCAAATGAAAAAAAGAGAAGATATATACGCTCGATATCTCATGTACCTCCACACATCGACCCGTGATCTCCGCTCGTCGTTCTTTGCACAAAGCTCTACATGAATCCCGCATATCCCTCTACGCACGATTTGAATCCCACGCCGTTCTTCCTCTTCACATGATGCCTCGATCGTTGCCATATGCTTGCATTAAAACGAATCGAGGAGGCCTCCGGTTACCTTTCTCGCTCACGAACGGAACACTTGCCGAAGCCAATCCCTGACTTCCTGTTTCCTCTGCAATGAAACATCCATCCAAGGCCTCTCCTGACCTCGAATTTTGCCTCCCAGACGATTCGAATCCCCCTGCACAAGCCCGATCAGCTTATAACTGTCGACCTACCTCAATCCTATTCTTCCTTCCATGATCAATTATTTGAATATCCCCACCCCAACTGGACCGGCTGACTTCCTCCTCCTGCAACCTCTACCCAATCCGATCCGGTATCCGTCACTCTAGTCCTATTCGCAAGCCGCTGAGCTCGCCTCCCAACCTCAAATACTTTATATAACCTATAATCCTCCATCCCAACCTCCTACTCATTTGAACTGAGCTCCAACCGCATCTTCCTCTGCGGATCAGATTCTCCTCCTTCGATGACGTTCCCTTCTGTTAGATTGGAATCAACGATGGGAACTTGCTCACTATGAAGGTATCTTTCATCCCTTCACGCGTTTCTTTAGCCAAATCCCTAAACAGAGTTTATGGCGAAAGAGGGAAACAGAGGATTTAATTGGCTGTGAGATTTAACCGTTCCCTAAATCTTGCTTAATAGAATTTAACATAAATCTTGTATCCATACATTCTTTTTTAATTAATTTGTGATTAATTATGATTAATTATAATTAATGCTCATTAATTATAATTAATTGTTATCAATTATAATTAATCACTATGAATTATAATGAATTGCAATTAATTTTGATTTATAATGAATTGCAATTAATTTTAATTAATAGTATTAATTATCATTAATAATAATTAATTATTATTAATCTTAATTATTGTTATTAATCATGATTAATTAATATTATTATTTATAGTTAATTATTATTAATTATAGTTAATTATTATTAATTATAGTTAATTATAATTAATTATAATTAATTGATGTTAATTAAAAAAAGTTAAGTTAAAAAAAGAAGAAGAGGAGAGAGAGAGGGGAAGAAAGAAGTTGTGTGCCTCGATCCTCACGCATCATCATCACCATCAATACACACACGTTTTTCTTTGTGTGGTAGGAGGAGAACCTAGTACGACACTAACGATGAGGCGGGTAGGCCCTGTACACGCTTTTCTTATCATGGCGGAAAAAAATTTAAGTACCAGTACGTACCTTAATGTCTGCCGTGAAAGAATTGTGGATTTCAAAGTAGGTACCTTTGAAGACCCATACACGTTTTCTTGGCATGGTGGGAAGGCCCAGCTCCCCAAATTTCCCCCAAATGGGATATGCTGGGATGTTGCCGAAATTCAGAGTGAAGATGTACAATGATTGAATGAACAACAGGGGACTTGATCCTCTGTTGTCAAATAGACAGAGTCAACAAGGTTCAGACGGATAAAATGAAAATTGCTCATGTACCCCGATGATGATCGTGTTGACATAAAAATCTCAACTAGAGGGAACCCTAAATATTTGATATGAACCCCAGGTCTACAACGTACTCTTAGATGAAGCAACCCATGGCTGCCAACAAAAATCCTTCTATTAGGTTGGGTCGACTACCTCCTCTGACTAAGTAGATCAAGGACCATGATGTCCCGGGACGATGGAACCATATGAACTTGATTGGGCTCATCATCATCCCCCACCACAATCCTCTTTAAGTGCAAGATAGTAAAATTTCTAATTTTAAATATCAAATTTTCAAATAACAAACTCATGCTGCTATTATACACCAGATACCAAGTATCTGTTTTGACGATTAGCCTTAATTGAAAGTTCTCTCTCGTCATCAGGAGGAGTAATTAACTATAGGGGTTTGCGCCCATAGGAAACCAAAACTCAGATCATAAAATCCTCGCAAAATGAGAGTTAAATCTATAGGTGATGTATTATTCACAATCCAATCTGCCTTCTAAAAATTTACCTCGGAACTTGCTCGTTAAAACTCTCCTCAATGACCCAAAAAAGAAAAGAAAGAAAGAGGGTCGGTGGAGAAGCCGGGTGCGAATTTTCGGAGCCCACAAGTTAGCAAGTATTTTCATAATGAGGTTTTCTGATTAGGCCCACCCAAGCCTATTTAGAATTTCTATGTCCTTTGTTCTAACTTAAAGGCGACTCCATCAAGTTTTGACTTATTTCTAAGTTGTGCTAATATTTTGCTAAGATTTTATTATTAACACACAACAATTTTTAGTTTGTAGAGAGATGGTGCATAATCTAGCTTGTACATTGTTCTAAGCCCAAAATTTTGTTCACTGTATGCGACGAGTACATTAAATTTACCCATGTTCAAGTGTTAGTGTTGTTTCACTTGATTACATTATACGTTCATTAAGTCTGCTTTGTGTATGGTTTGTACTTGTTAGATTATTTGTAATGTTCATTGTTTATCCTTTGTCCAAATCGGTAGATGGAATGCTGGGAAGTTTTTGCTTTTCCCTATTAAACTCAATCCAAGGTTCTTCTTGTCCAAATGTGGGGATATGTTTTTGAGTGTAACAACAATGTACTTATGTAGATTTATGTTTTGGTTTTTAGGTTTAACCATGTAACTGTTTGGTATAATGTTGGCAACTTTTTGTTTTGCAAGTTCTCATTTTCATCTAAAATTTTGTTCCTTTCCCAACTAAGGGACAATAGGAAGCTTGGTGACCTATACACATTATGCCCGAAAGTTGACATATATGTGATGCAAAGCATTAAGACACATTTTGGGAACATTACAAATATCCTAAATGACGTACGAGTGACATTCGACCTTAGCTTTATTGGGCCATTGAACATATGGAAACCTTGCAATAAATGTTGAGGTTATGGAAACTTGGGCCTCTCCACCATTCCCCAAAGGTCATGCATGGTTGGCTTCTCGACTTTGATTTTACAACATTGTTAGACATTTCACAAACTTCCAGAAATTAAGGTTGAGTAATAATGCAGAGCCTTATCACCATGCTCTGAAGATCATTTATGGGTATTTTCTGGCCTTGGTTATATCAAGTTGTTGGACATCTAATAAAATAAAATGGTAGTATGAGGCCTATCTCTAAACCCCAAATGTTATGTATGGTAACATGGTCGACTTTAACTTAATTGGGTCATTAGACATCTAACTAGCTTGTGTTTGACCGTGGTAAGAGAAGAAAGAGAGTAAATTAGAAAAATACAACACATTGTGATGTAGGCAAGGGGGGGGGGGGGGTTGATGTAGGCAAGGGGGGGGGGTCAAAATATTTTGGGTGAGCTTCAATGACCTCTACTAAAAAATCAGCTCATTAATGTTGAGCTACTTCTTATTTAGCTCATTAATTTGAATTTAATTGAGTTAATTCCCCCTCTCTAATGGCCCTTTGATTTCCCCACCTAGCTCCCCTTCCCATGGCTCTCTTTCCCCTTTCTTGGCCCTTCAGTTTTCCCTGTCTGGTTGCCTTTTTTCGGTTCCCCTGGTTGCCTTTTCCCTTCCCTATGTGTCTTCGTTTTTCCCTCTTGGTTCTTCTCCTTGGTTGGTTCCGGCTCCCTTGTCTGCTGGTTCCGATTCCCTATGCTGCCCCTTTGGTTTCTCCCATGGCTGCTTGTCTCGTGACTGCTTTTCCCGGTTTTCTGTGTGGCCTTTTCGGGTGCTATTCTGGCTCCCTTTGGCTGCTTTTTCAGTTCTCCCTTGGCTGCCTTTTTGGATTTTCTGTGTAATTGTTTGAGTATTGTTTCTGGACTGAATGTTTGGCCTTCTATCTCCCCTTATCTGCTTAGTTTAATTGGAGGAATAAGGGGACTGCTTGTCTACCTTTTGTCACCTATAAATATGTGATGTTTAATGAGTTTAGAAGATTTTTAATAAAGAGTTTATGGAGAGATTTTTGGAATAAAAAACCTGAGGGTTTTTTCTTTGGAAAAGCTTGCGAGCTTGTTCCACTTCTTCTCTCTTCTTTGGGAAAGCTTGCGAGCTTGTCCTCCCTTTCGTCTTGGCTTCTTATCTCTTTCTTCTCTCCGCAAGTTCGACGCCAATTGCATCTTTCTTCTCGATCCAAGAAAAGCAAGTTTAGGTGTTTGTTTTTATGTCATAAGTTTGTAAGGGTTATCTTCATCCTATAAAAGTCATATTGTGTTTAAATGTTGTATTTTGTCTATTTTTAAGTATTTTCTTATATCCTAGGAAGTGTTTTATTTTTGCTTGCAAAAATTAGGGGTTTTCCTAATTTTTGCTTGCATCAATTTGGTATTAGAGCAGGTTTGTCGAGTGAGTCTTGGTGTCATAAGAGTTTTTAAATTTTTGTTATTGTAAGTCTTTATATGTTTTGAGTTTAAATTGATATTCCATGCATTCATCCTTTGGAAGCCTCATGTCAAGATTCGAATGAGTCCCAAGGAGAATTTGACCCTACCATAAATAATTGATGCAAGCAAAATGGGAAGAGCCAACCGATTCTTGGTTGCTTGGGTTGGTTGTTCGATTCCCTGCCGTTTGGCTGTTTGGATGACTGCCTGTTGGCCTTTTGTCTCATCTTTTCTGATTGGTTTGAGTGGGAGGCTGATTTGGCTTTTGGATTTCCTAATTTATGGTGACTTTTGGGATTCCTAATTTATGGTGACTTTTTGGATTCCTCTTATGCAATTTAATAGGGGTTGATTGGGTGACTCTTGGGCTTCTTTTCTTTAATTTATGAGGGCTGTTTTGTGGGCTTTTTGGCTTCTTCTTTCCTCCTATATAAAGGATTGTTTTGGGCTGTTTTAGATGTATGTTTTGGTGAGAAAATATTTGGAATGTGAAACCTGCGGGTTGTGTTCTAGCTTGCGAGCTAGTTCCCTTTCTTTTCTCCTCTCTTTGATTTTGTCTCAGGCTTCTTATCTACTTCTCTCCATGGTTACCACTCAATTGTATATTTCTTCTCAACTTATCTTATTATCAAATTTATTAGGTGTTTAAGTGCCTTTTAACATGTCTTTGTTATCATATCATCTATAATTTGTAGTTTTGTCGTTAAGTCGTCATATTAGTCATTTTTTTCGGTATATTTGGTTTGAAATAGGTCAATTTTGGAAGACTTGCAAATTTTATATTTGTAGGCAATTTTTTCTTGTCTACATCACATTATAAATTATTACTTTTTATCAATTATGACAAAATTTTAGTAAAATACCCGCAGTGGCTCTTTTTCTTTTGGTTAAATGTCCTCACGTACAACAATGTTCTCATAAGTGCTTGCGAGTAAAAATTTTCTCTTTTCTAAATTTTTGGAATTTTGAAATTTTTTGCCCTCTACTTTTATATAAGTCATTCGTTGAAGGAAGAAGTGCCCCAATTGGAGGCGTGCGATAAAAGAAATTAGGAGGGGGGAATATTTTCTCAATTTATTTAAATTATACAGAGGGCCTCTTAATTGAATGGGATGAGCTGCACTTATGCATGACCCTTTTTATTTCCTTATTTTTATTATTATTCTTTTTTTCTTTCTTTTTTCTAATACAATGATTTTCTGATTGTTGTTTTTTTTCTTTATTATTAGTATTATTATTTGGATATCTTTTTATCCCTTTATTTTTGTTCTAGCACGTGATGGCTTGTCAGTCTTTAAATGCGCTTGAGTGTAATGTGGGCCCTGTTGAGTCCACAAATCAAGGTGACCTGACTTTGAACAAGGAATAATCAGGACTAGAATGGCTAGAATGGAGGGTAACTAATACTTATTCTCAAAGTAATGCCTCGTAATCCTATCTGAATGCACTTAGAATGCCACAAATGCAAGATACTCGATAAGGTCCATCAAAAGTTGTAGGATTAAAAACACCTTATGAGTACCGGCTAAGCTGTGTTATGAATATTTTGGGGAGCACCAAGTACAATACATAACATTTGTAAATAAAAAAGGTATAATAAGAGTCGGTGGAATAAGTAGCTTTTTTTCATGATGTGCATTTTGTATCTTGGCCTTCATAATTTAGAAATCATATAGTGGTTAATTCTACGTAGATAAGCATCGAATCCAAACTAGTTTCTTGTTCTCAAGCCAATCTGGAACTGCTTTTTATGGGAAGCAAAACGTGATGTTGATGCTAAGCAAACTCGCATGAAGTTCATTGGTTTTTATCTATGGCACTGTGTACATAAATTTTTGATGCGCTCCCTTGTACAGTGCTTATCTATGTTACTAAGGTACAGTGCTTATCATGCATTTGTATCCAATAAATGTGTGAATTTTGACTTGTGAATGGCCTAGATTTCTCGTTCCTGTTAATTTCTCAAGTTCAAAAGCTTTAAATTCTTGTGATTAAGCTCCTTGGCATTCTTCACATGCGGCCTTCTTGAGTTGACTTTCATAAAAGCTCATTATGATCTTTAAGACTAACATTGTTGTAACTTTGTGTGGTTTTTTTCTGAGGTGCGTGGCCATTTAAATGTATGCATCTCCTTTTGGATTTAGCTTGCCAACTGCCCCTGCTTTTGACACGCTTCACTAGCTGCATGCGTTGTTTTATTATTATTATTATTATTTTCAGGCCTAGACCTTGGAGATAAGTAGCAATGACACTGGACTACATGCTGGGTGGCTGATGCATGCTATCTTATTGTTGAAATCATTTGCTTTGATTTTCTTTGCTTCACGGTTTTATGTTCTTTCCTTCTTACCTATTAATTTGCTTATTTCTGATTTTAATGCGAAGAGACTGATGATATATGTTAGCATATTTTCATATGTTTTCTGGTTTCTTGTTTAGTGCAGTGCATTGGAATACTTAGATACTGCTTTATAAGTTGTGCAGTGTAATGTTTGCATTCTGAGTTGGGTAGTCTTTAAGAAAATATTGTTCTAAAAGTGAATGGACTATTATATTCTAAAATTATCAAGAGAAATATCTCAATATATTTCCCAGTGTTTTCCAAGATCGTGCTTAGGTCTTGACTTGTGCTTTGCAGGGCCTTAGCCTTTCTGCAATGTCCATTGACGGGGAAAGCCTTCTGATTGCCTTCGGTGGCTACAACGGCAAGTACAGCAATGAGGTAAATTGGATCCTTTGTTTGTTATGCAAAAACTAAAGAATGCAATTAGTGGGTTAAACAGTCTAAAATTCGTTGTTTGGATTGCACATGATTTGAGCTTACTGTTGATAATCATTATTATTAACATTGGCCTTATCCTAATTATTTTGGCTTGGTGACAGTGTACAACATAATACATATGATACCCCTATTAGTTATGTCGAATCTAATTGTTTCGACTAATTGGGTTGTACTGTTGACTCGGATCTCCTCAATCTGTCAATGGAGCTGGACGAGAAACTCATTAGGGGGTTGTAGGGGGGCAGTGCACCCCTATTTGGGGGGGTAAAATTTTCTTGTATGTACAACGCCGCAACGACGTAAATTCAATGAAAGGTGATGTGGCCCCCCCTTTGGAAAAGGTGCTCAACATCGAGGCATTGTGAACACAACGCCGTAGCGATGTGGGCTCATTATGAGGCAGAGGAGATAGTGCCGAGGTGTTGTAGGTATAGTGTCGTCGTGCTGGTTTGGTTAAGTCGGTTTTCTTTTTGTTTTTAAGAGTTTTATCCAATTGAAGGTTCTATAATTCGTGAGAAATGCTTGTATTCGCTTATGGAGATGATGGATATGAGTGTGAGGTGAAGAGAGTGTTAGTGTGAAGATATGTACGATTTTGATATGCTATGGGGTCCCACCTTGTGGGGCCAATTAATATTTCACTATATAAGGAGGAGAAATCCGGGGAGAAATAATTATAAAAGTTTATTTAGAGAAAGATGGTTGATTTGAATTTAGATTGACGAGGAAATTAGGAAATAATTATTTAAGGAAAGAGGATTGATTTGAATTCAGATTTGGGAGAGAATTAAGAAGGTTTTATTTAGGGAAAGTGGTTGATTTGAATTCAGATTTGGGAGGGAATTATTAATGTTTAATTAAGGGAAAGAGGGCTGATTTAAATTTATATTTGAGAGAAAAATATGATGGTTTATTTAAGGGTAATCATGTTGTTTTATTTTCTTTATATTATTTATGTTTGTTGTAGTTTTCTTGTGAGTTGTTTCTACTAGAGTCTAGGATTTGTGGGAGAGCTGATCTACCTCTCGAATAGTTGATCCATGTTATCCTTCATTATTGTTGAAGTATTAATCAAAATCATCCCCTATCTTCAAATTTTTTTCGATTTTCTACTTGTTATCTTGTTGTTTTTACTTCAAAAATGCATCAAATTTCTCCCATTTTTTATGGTAGATTTTTTGGTGTTATACAGCTTCGTAATTTTTTCCCATTTTCAGGTTTTTCCACGTTTAATTCTATTTTGTTCTTTGTTTTCTTTTGTCTTATTTGTTTCATTTTTGATTTACTTGCAACTCAAACTAGTGTTGGGCTGGGCCTATGGAATTAATTTATGTTGTCCAACGTCTGCATTATAAAGAAGCTATTCTGCCACTCAACCCTTGATCTCAAGGTCTCTAAGGAGAACTTAAACGTGACAACTATCCTGCAATCTAGACTATTCACATTTTAGTTTTCAAAGTTTCTATATACATTTGTATGTTTATTGGATGATTATCGTCACATTTCTTGTAACAGTCCAATTTTTTTTTGTATATAAATTGTTTTTTATTTCACAGGTCTTTACATCTACAGTTAGCATGCTGTTTATCATATACATCTGTGATCCCCTGTTTTTAATTGCAGCTTTTCGTTTTAAAACCCAAGCCAAGAGTACCAACAAAACCCAAACTCTACCAGTCACCAGCTGCCGCAGCCGCAGCAGCTTCAGTTACAGCTGCTTATGCTTTAGTAACATCAACTGGCACAAAGGACATCGATCCTGTTGACGAAAACCTTAAGAGTGAGCAAGCTAAAAGACAACCAGAGGTCGAGTCGTTTGCGACTGAGGTGCTGACAGTAGAGAAGAAGAATCTAGAGTCTAAGCTCGCTGAAGTAAGACGAGAAAATGCAAAGGTTGAAGGAAATCTTGAAGATGCTAGAAATCGTCAGTCTTTATTGTCTATGGTGAACTCTTAAACCCTCGTGGAATGTTCTCTTACTTTGTTTTTTTAAGCTTTTGATTATCTTTTTTATTGTAATCCTGATTAAAAGGAACTCAAGGCTGTTGCATCACAACTAGAAGCTGAAAGATCAAGATGCTTCAAACTAGAGGTTTTGTTAGTTATTCTTTTGTTTCTTTGGTTTCTTGGTACCTTTGTTGGTTGCATAAAACTAAAGTAAATGCTTTTTATTTAATTTATTTATTGGATCGTTACAGATACAAATTTCAGATATTCAGAAGAGATTAGATTCAGTAGGTTCTCTAGAGCGAGAGCTGGAGATCCTACGGCAGGAGAGATCACAAGTCGAGCAAAATACGGCTGGAGTGCAGCGGCAAGGTTCTGGTGGTCTTTTGCGCTGGATGACCGGTTAAACGCATATGCAGAGAAGTATGTGGCGATGGAGGTTAAGAAAATATATACTTTCCATCTTGCTGTAATGGCTTTACTATGGTCATAATTAACCATTCCTTCTGTAGGGCCTGATGAGCACACAGCAAAAGTTGAAAGTGTGCTTACTTGGTGGGCTAACGAGGTTTGCCCGCACCCTTTTGTGTTCCATGCAATTACTCTAATTCATATTTAGTGAGTCTTTTTTTGCTATTGTTTAAGACTCCGTTATTGTGAGAGTTATTTGTGAGCATTGTTTTGTTAATATTTTCATTTTGGAATTCGGTTATCTTGTTTTGTTCAAGCTATTAAGCATGTTATTGAGCTTATAAAAATTTCAAAAAAATGTTTTCTAGGACGTATTATTGAACTTTAAAGAAAAATTTTGAGCAATATTTGCTAGTTTATCTATTTACGGCAGATGCTTTAGCACTGGAAAGATAAATATTTTTGTATGTTATTAGAAATAATTCAATAGGTTTGCTATTTTCTTATCGGAATGGTTTTACTGTTCCGAGTAATTTCTGCTGTGGCTTATTGGGTTATTAAGTTGGGCTCAGCCTGGATAATGCAATAAAATATTCTCGAATAACCTTTGTATGCTTGAGTAGAGATATGTTGTCTGAATCCGCTAAAGAAAATTTTTGTATGAGGTGTTTCAATTATTTAGGAGCGTGGAACACTATTGTATTTTCTGTTTCATTTTATATTTTATTTTATTTATATTTTGATTTGTTTAAATCATGTTTTTATTTCTATTAAATATTTAATAAATTCATTTATATGACTTAATGACTGTGATTGGAGAAATTATTTTGTGCGGTCACCAAACGGCGTCCAGAGGCTAATCAGGATGTGTCAGATCATTTTTTTTGTTATGTACTCGTGTTGTGTATCGGGTGATGTGGCTCATCCTGATTCACCTTTAGACAGTTTGGTGACCACAAAAAATAATCTCATGTGATAGGCATTCGTTGAGCAGCAGTGACAGATAACAGTGGTCGAGTATGGTGGTTGATGTTGGTGATTAAAGATGGTTAGAGTTAGTGGCCAATGGTGAGTGGAGGTGATGGTTGATGGAAGTGTTAGTTTTAGAAATATTTAAAATAAATAAAATTTATTTTTTTATTTTTAAAATAAAATATATTAAATAAGTATATTTTAAAAATTAAAAATAAAGTGGTCTCACATAGGCTTTAATAGTTATTTTGAATATTTTTCAAATTAAATTAAAAATAAAAAAAATGCAAAAAGACACTTTAAATAAACATTTTTAAAGATAAAAGTTAAATAAAAACACACGACATACCAAACAGAGCTTTAGGTAATAATTCATGAAAGTTTCGTTTTCCCACTTTATTTTGCCATTTAAGAATAGTTGTGGTTTATTTCTTATGATGATATCAAGAAAATTTATCTAAAAACAAGCAATTTTGAAATGTATCCAATTTTCTCTAATGATATTAAGGGGTTGTTTGATTGGAATACAAAGTGATGGAAATTATTTTAAATTAGGGGATTTTGAAAATTTAAGTATTTGATTGGATGGATTAAGAATATACAAAAAAAAAAAAAAAAAAAAAAAAAGAATATACACATCAAAGTAAATGGTGTAATTTTTTTTGTTCAATTTTTAAGTAATTCAAATTCGCCTAATTTTGAGCTAGAATTGTTTATACTTGCTAGATCATTGCTAGACCTATCAATAATGGACTCGACCCGAACCCGACCCAAAAAGGGTTGACCTGAAGCGGGTCAGGTTAGGGTTCGGAAAATTATCC
The DNA here is from genome assembly GCF_001605985.2 of Dendrobium catenatum. NCBI lineage: Eukaryota > Viridiplantae > Streptophyta > Magnoliopsida > Asparagales > Orchidaceae > Dendrobium > Dendrobium catenatum. Next base: position 3,446,102 of record NW_021318796.1, on the reverse strand, counting down.
CGTTTGAAAAATTGGGTCGGGTTCGAGTTGACCTGAGAACCCAGGAATGACCCGGGTTTACCCGGAAACTCGTCTACCCCGGCTGCCCCACGGCCCGAGTGCCCGCTTGCCCCAGCTGCCCTCGTTACGTAGCATCGCGTCCCGAGGACAGCCGCCAGCATCGCATCCCACGGTTGCGTCCCGAGGCCAGTTGCCAGCGTTGTGTTGCTCCGTTGCGTCCCGAGGCCAGCTGCCAGCGTTTGCATCGCGTCCCGCTCGCTTCCTGGTATTCCCGCTCGAGTTCCGCCGACTTTCGCTGTTGCCGGCCGTTTATCCGCTGCCGCTGGCTGTTGTCCCGCGGTTCGGGTCGGGTTGATCCAAACACGAAGCGGGTCAGGTTCAGGTTTAGAAAATCGACCCGTTTGCAAAAACGGGTCGGGTTGATCCGAACCCGAATAATGCCGGGTCAATTTCAGGTTCGACCCAAACCCGACTCGTGACCCGAAATTGACACCCATAATTGTTGCCCCTCACATGTCATAGTGTTCATTGTTGTTTGTAGCCTACTGTCGGTCACCGTCCTCTGACGACCACCAATGTCGGTTGACACCGCCGCCATCACCTATTAGTGCCCATTGCCTTCGTCTGCCATTAGTGGCCACTACCACAGCTGTCCACCATCATTGCAAGTCGTGCACCATCCACAGTCGCCGGTTGCCACCAACCACTATCCACCGCCACCATGGGCTATTGCAGACACCTGTCGTTGGCCACCACTACTCGCCGCTAATTGTTCACTTATCGCCGACCAACTTTGGCCATCATTACCATCCTATCACCTGTCATTTGTCATCATCTTTAAACATCATGTTACATTCATTACTTCTAATCAAATAAAACAAAATTCCCCCTGCATTTACTTTATATACATCTAAATAACTCAAATGTATTTCTTTTATATTGTATTTATTTTACAGTAAATTTATTTACATTGCATTTTTCTTTAGCCAATCAAACACCCCTAAAAGGGAACAATTATTACGTCCTCTGACCGGACGTAGAGCTACGTTTGGCCGCCAATAACATGTCGTCACGTGCTCTTACTCTTTACCGCGCGGCCCGACGACTTGACCCGAACTGGAACCCGGGAATGCTATGTTCTTGTATTGCGAGGTATTACTCGGTATTTGCTCGGTATTGCTAGGTATTGCTTGACAATAATGAGAAATACCGCTCTGTGAAGACCAATACCGAGCAATACCGAGTTGTATCGAGTTTTTCTAGAAAAACTCGGTACAACTCGGTATTGCTCAGTATTTGCTCGGTATTGGTTATTGCCGAGCAAAATCGACCAATACCTAGCAATACCTAGCAAAATCGAGAAATACCGAGCCATCCTGGGTCCGTTCCGGGTCAGGTTGTCGGGGCGCGTGGTAAATAGTGAGAACGCGTGACACGATTCTACTGGCAGCCGAACGTAGAGCTACGTCCTGTGACCGGACCAAATAGAACTTCCCTAAAAGGAAGCTTGAAATTACTCTTACAGAGGGATATTACTCTTAAAGAGGGATAATGTCTTGTACTTTGAAGCCTATCACAAACAAAATTGAATCAAATTGAGATTTGTATGTTCATTGTGAAGCGTGTGAAGGAGAAGGGGAGTTCATAATTGGAGCTTCTTGGACAAGCTTTGATGATATAGGTGGTGTGGGAGGAGTTTAGTCATAAACGAAGCTTATCTGGGAAGGCATCACAGGGCTGGTGATGTGCATGTTGGAGAAGGAATCACTAGATGATAACATGTAGAAGATGAAATAAATTTGTGAGAAGAGATTGCTTAGGGCAAGCTTTTATAACATTGATGACATGCGAGGAGAAATAGACAACACGGAAAGTGCTAGTTGAGGAAGGCACCATAGGAATCGCGGTATGCTTGCTGAAGAAGGCATCATTCCAAAAAGTTATCTTCGAACGAAAGTTCGAACATAGGTTGCAAATCAGGTTTGAACAAAATTCTAACAATCAATTTAGTGAGGACCAAATTTGACTAAGAAAGACATCAATAGTCATTCCAAATATGTAAGATGAGATTATTTCATTCGAAATGACTTTAAGATATATTTCTACAATAAATAAAAATAGCAATGATATTTCTCCAATTATGCATAATATGAGTCATATAAATCCAAAATTTACTTTTTAATGAATTTCTTAATTTTAAAAAGTTAGTCAACTATTTGAATAGAAAGATAAAGTTATTTATTTTCATATAGGCTTCTTTATTTACAATAAAAGTATTATCTATTGAAAAAAAAAACCTAACAACTCTTGCAAACAATGTTATGATGCAATTATTCCGAATTTGTTGAAATCTAAATATGAGTTTGATATATCATCAAAAATTTATCTTGATCAAGCACGAATCTCGAGGCAAAAATCGAGTTGGAACCTTCAAAAATTAAATCAAAAGGCATATGAACTTTGATTTTAGCAAACTTATAGTATAACTGAACATCTTGAAAATGCAAACCCAACGACGTCAAATTTGACTCAATATGAGCTCAAATGAGTTTAAATCAAAGACCCGAAGCGCATTTGCTGGATTCAATCCATAATTTGGATTGCCAAAAAGTTTTCCAAACATGGCATTCTTATAGTCGAATCGAGCGGCTTGACGAGACAAATGCTTAATAAACAGTCCAAGACCAAGGGATTCAACATCATTCATCCATTCAAATCACTGTTAATTTACCTTTTACCATGCTTATATCCGATGCCAGATTTTTATCCATTGACATACTTCTACCCAACACCGGACTTCCGCCCATCACTAGATTCTTACATGACATCGGACTTTCGTCCGTCGCCGGATTCCTGCATGACACTGGACTTCTGCCCGTCGCCGGATTCCTGCCTGACGTTGGACTTCTGCCCGTTGCCGGACTTCCATCGAACTTCTGACGTCAGACTTCTGCCCGTCGTCAGACATTCATGATGCTAGACTTCTGTCCCATCGTTGGACTTCTACCTTACGCTATCCTTCCGACCTTTGTCGCCAGACAACGATCTTTATGACCTCCATCGACTACGGTCCTTCCGACTTATGTCGCCCGCCGACTAAGGTTCTTCTGACTTACGTCGCCCACTGACTACAGTCCATCTGACCTTCATCGCCCAGCGACTATGGCCCTTCCAACCAAGTGAATACGTCAACAATGATTCTTCCTATTTCCACCATGTAACATACTCTATATGATATATATTTGTTAAATAAAGTTATGACCTTTCTTTCAATGAAGGGCCTTATTTGTAATCAACTACAAATACTAGTTGGTCCATTTAAATTGGGCTAGGCCCTCTGATTTTTCTCCCTTTTCAGGGTTTTTCATATAGAAATCTTGGTGTCTCTTGTGAATGCCCCACCCTCTCTTTTTATCAGTGTGCGTGTTGAATTTTCGTACAAAGCAAATATTCTAGGACGCAATAGAGTTAAGTTTTATCATAAATTTAATTTTTCAATCAAAATTTTATGAAGGAAGGTGAAATAATGCTTGGCTTCTAAATAATTAAGATTTATGATAACATCGTAAAAATAGATTCTTATTCCAATTATTGAACTTTTTATTTGAGAAAATTTAGGTCATAATATATGAATTTAAAAATTATTTGAATAATTTTTATAATTATAGTCATTATGTTTATTTTAAATTAATTAATTAACTTTTATTGCATTCAACTTAAGATTTTTTTTTAAAAATATTTAAACCAATTAAAATAAATTCACATACATAATACTCCAACCTATAACCTCTTAATTACTTAAAATAAATTTAGGGATCAGCTACAATTCAATCTCCACATAATTTAGAGAGATTATTATGTGCGGTCATCAAACTATTTAGAGGTCAATCAAAATACGTAATATTACTAAATACACAGAATTACATAATAATAATATTAATAATAATATACAGAATATCAGTGATATGATAGTCTTAATTGACGATGACCCCAAGTAATAATTTCGCCCTAATGTGGGCCTACATGCAATTCAGCCTACACATAATTTGGATCACGCTGTCCTACCAGTTGTCCTAACCACGGCCTTATATTCGTTCCTAATAATCAAAGCCCCAATCTATTTTCCCCGCATCTGTTCCCTCTACCTCCTTCACCGTTCACTCCGTCCTCTCTGCTTCTAGTCATGTCATTGGCCGAATTCTCTCCTTGCTCTTACTCGAGATATCAAACCCTACCCTCCAATCTATCGTCCGCTCCATTGACTGCTTTCCACGTCCACGCCTTCAAGCGCGGCCAATCTAAGCTCCATGTCCGCCGGCCGCTGAACATCACCTGCTCGGTTGCACCGAGGTTGCCTTCTCTTTTGCTTCATTCGATTTGTTTTCCCAGTTGGGTTACTCATTTTCTTTCATTCTTTTTTATATCTGCTTGATTTTGATGTTTCGCTCTCAGCCAAGTACAGTCACCGGCGACCGCGGTTCCCGTCCGTCCGGCCGATGCGGCGAATAAACAGGAGTGTTATGGCGTTTTTTGCACGACATACGATCTCAAAGCGGTAAAATCGTCTTTACCCTTTTTATAGTCTTGGATGTTTTATAGTTGTTGCGGGCTAGAACATACGCGGTGATAGAGTTAGAAAAATTTTCGCCTTAGCTTTGTACGAATATCCAGCACACAAACAAAATAAAAAAGGAACACCAAAATTTTTACGTGAAAATCCTAGAAAAGAGAAAAACCATAGGGTCACGCTCAGTTAAAATGATTTAACTGGTGTTTAGATTACAAGTGGCTGACTCGTCCCTGAAATTGAGGATGATCAGATTACAATAATCAACTCCCAGGTTGAAATTGAATTACAAATGGAGATCGGAAATCCGGCAACGTTCTGGTGGCGGACAAAAATCCGGCATCAGACGACTGTGGGGCAGAATTCCGATGCCAGTCGATAGTCGGGTGGAAGTCCAACGTAGTCAAGGAGGAGTCTCTTCCTTCTCTTCTTGCTTCCTTGCTTAATTCCAGCATCGGACGGTCATCGGGTGAAAGTCCGACGGTGATCGAGAATGAGTCTCTTCCTTTTCTTCCTTCACTTCTTCTTTCACTTTCTTCTTCTTGCGTGAGGTCCTTAAGAGAAATAATAGGTCTATTTATAGTTTTCTGAGAGTGGCATGACCAATAAATAGGAGGAAGATCATGGCTAAATTGAGAGTGATTTGAATGGACAGCCGATGTTGAATCTCTTGATCATGGGCCGTTTATTGAGCATTTGAATGTCTTAATGATATTAGAATTTGACGATCTTGGGCTCGTTGGATTTGTCTCGTACAGCCGCTCGATTTGACTATAAACACGTTATATTTGGAAACGGTTTGGTAATCCAAATTATGGATTGAACCATCCAAATGTGCTTCGGGTCTTTGATTTGGACTCATATGGGCTCAAATTGAGTTGAATTTGGTGTCGTTGGGTTTGTATTTCCGAGACGTTCAGTTCGACTATAAGTTTGCTGAAATCAAAGTTCAGATGGTCCCGGATTTAATTTTTGAAGTTTCCAACTTGATTATGTTTCGAGATTCGTGCCTGATCAAGATAAATTATTGATGATATATCAATGGTGAAGATGGATCTTACTAATCTTGAAAGACTGAAAGTTGTTTGTTTTCTTAATTTAGCTTTGGAGTTTGTCATAGTTGTATCTCTTCATTCTGATCAGGGTTTTTAGTGGAAATGTCCATGTCCTCGTCAGCAATTTGTTTTGAGTTCTCTACTTCAGTGCTTTCGGGTTGTTGTTCAAGCAACGATAGCTTATTCAAAGAGTTTGTTGTATGACTGTCCTCATAACTTATTACAAACATGACACCGTGAACCTATTTAATTTAGTGTTTTTTTTTTGGAATCGTCATGATGTAACTTTTTTTTTTTTTGGCTATTGAAACATTAAAGATTATTCATTGGCTTTGTCCCTTGAGTAACATACAGGGGCTTTGCTTAACCGTCAGTTGCAATATGATAGCATTTTTACAATGTAATGCTTCACAGGAAGAGAAGACGAAGACTTGGAAAAGTTTAATTAGGGTTGTTGTTTCTGGCGCGGCTGGGATGATATCCAACCACCTACTCTTCAAAGTAATGAACCACTTATCGTTTTTTATTTTTTATATTATAATGATTCCGCAGCTTTTCAATTTTTGCATTATGAGAGTTCCTTACTTTTTTATCTTCTATGATGAACTTATTCATTGAAGCTTTAACCTTTTCTTTGCTGGAAATGAAATATAATTTGTAAGATCATACAAATGCTGCTTTAATATGAACTTGTATAAATAACGTTGTTTTTTGCTCTCACAATAAAAATCAAGGCACATTTATAGCTCTTTTTGGTGCTTAGGTTCATGCATTATTCCTTGTTTCTTCTATCTTAAATGCCTTACTTCTTTTCTTATGAGTTATCGGTTTCAATAAGGTGCAGTTAAGAGGTGTTGGATTAGTCGTTGGAAGGTCTTCCTCCCCGCTGTGACAGTGGCACTTTAGTGCACCCTAACTTACTAAATGCCCACTTTCATCAAAATTGATAGTACATTCACCAAAAAAAAAAAGATAAGATAGCCTGTGCTATATAGTTAATTAGATAAGATATTAATAGTTGGGCAATATACTGCTGTTCCCTGCAGCTCCATCATGTTGTTACAGACAAGGCAGAGAACCTTTGATGGCACACAGGCGAATGTAAATCATATCCATCTAGTATTCCCAGAAACGTTAGACTTATGCCCTTACCAAAGGTGCAAACAATCCAATAAGCCTTATAAGACACAAATTATTCTTGTGTAATTTCGGAATACTAATTTTTTCTGGAATTTTGAAGTTTGAAGATTTAATATATATGACAAGAAAGAATATTATGATGAGTTCGTTTGTTATTTCAGCTAGCATCAGGGGAAGTATTTGGGCAAGATCAGCCTATTGCTCTAAGATTATTGGGTTCTGAGAGATCATATCAGGCTCTTGAAGGTGAGTGAAAAAAAACTGTCATTCCTAACGTTGTTTATTTTATATATACTGCCCTAGACTTTGAGCAGATCAATTTTTGTTTAGCTTGTTTAAAGATAAAGGTTTATTTACTTCTTCCTAGTTTATTGCAATTCCAGGACTTCATATGTCTATTCAATCGTTCTACTTGTTTCTGAACTTTACTCACTTGCTTATTGTCATAACTTGGTTCTGGAAGGCAATATACTTCTGCGACATGAGACGTGTTGAAGGGATTTGTCTTGACCCTTAAATACAAGTTTCAAAAACTAGTATTGATTTAAGCCTATTTTGTACTAAAAAAAGATATTCATATACAAGTAATTATAAATAGTATGAGAAGTAAAGAAAAGTAGGTACTATTTTATTGCATCAATAAAATTCATAACAATAGCACAAGAAGAAAGTAAAAATAACAACCAAGGGTAAAGAAATAGAAAGTATTAACTACGGAAGCAAAATCACTTAAAATCTACATAAAGAAATTATACCACTGAAAAGTTTGCTCTTGTGGTGAGGGTTCACCAAACACTCAGGTAAAACTTGATAGAATTTTTTTACAATAAGTGAGTTTATTGACTTAATAATGGCCATGTTGAAAGTAAATCTCAATTAGAGGGGACTATCTTTTAAATGCCTCTAAACCTCAATGAAATATAAAAGTTTTAAAGTGATATTAATATCATCCAAATAATGGCCATGTGGAAAGAAAAACTCAGTCGAAGAGGTCAATTCTCAAATTATACCAAAATTTTAAAATTCTAAATCTATTAAAATTTCAATATTTAAAATAAAATTTAATCACTTAGGCCTTAAAGAAAAACTCATCCATCCTCTGTAACTGTTTGACTAGGGTGATGAATTCAATGATAAGTACAGCTCACAAAGAACAAATATTCAGTCGAGAATGTCACTATGATTCATTTTCAAATAATCTTTTGTAGGTAGACGTGGCAAATGTCCTATAACCAATAGTTTGGCCCAACAACTTCACAAGATAAACAGTTATGGTGGGTCCTCTAATCGGTGGTTTGACCTAACAGCTCTATAGAACCAATTGTTTAGCCCATTGGCTCCATATGGTAAACGATTATGACTGAGACACTCTAACCGAGTGGTTTAGCTCAATGACTATGCTATATTACGGTCATGACTATAGCCTATATGTTCCCCAATTGCTAATGCCCTTTATTAATGATTCTTAGGGTATAATTAATTAGGTATAGAGCCTTTTGTTCGCTAAGATTGACTGTAATTTATTCTTTAGACAAACATTCACCTTAGGTTTAAACCAAATCTCCCTGTTTGAAGCAAAGGTTGCTGTAGCAATGGAGAACAAATACTTAATAGAGATATCTATCACTTGAGCCACCAATTTTACTTCTTCCACATGCTTTCTTACTACTTCACAACTGTAGGGTTCTATTTTAACTCAATGATGGTTGTTGTCATAGTCCACCTTTTCCTCTATGACAAGCCTTATATGTCATTAAGTGGGCTTTAGTCTGCTATTATGAAGCAAGCATTGATGAGAGGAAATAATCATATGAAGGCTACTGTAACATTTTAGTCTGTCGTCCAACTTGGTCTATTAACAGCCTTACCCATGGTTATGGAGATTGGGCTGAAATGGGGATTCAAAACTGCATTGGGTGACATAATTATCATGCAACTTCAATTGTACTTAGTGTTCTTTACATTCTTGTTTGGAACAAAATCCATTACTTTGGACTGATAATCCGACATGGTGGAGCAAAATATAGAGCTACTAGATGAGGATTCGTTGGGCGACATGTAAAGTTTGTAGCGAACTACAAGATGTACTTTAGAAGTCATTTTACAAAGGGTTTGGAACTTATGCCGCCTCTAATTATTTATTTGATCTATGGATCTACACCCACTGATCCAACAAGCTTTATGTTTCTCACTACATCCATGTGGTTCCTTGTTATCACCTAGTTTTTTGCACCATTTCTTTTTAACCTTTCTGGCTTTGAGTGAAAAAAAAAAATAGTTGATGACTGGAGCAGGTGTATAAAATGATGATAAACTGTTGAAAGATGATGTATTCTCTAGAGTGAAGCACGAGCAAATAATGAAGGATATAGAATTGGTTCATGTGTCAACTGATTCTCGACAGGAAGTTGATAGGAAGCATTTGAAAATTTTCCCACTCCCTCCTCATACTAGCTTCTCCCGGGTGGTCTCATTAATGTTGCTTGATGCAGGCCCCTTGGGTGCTAGAAGAGTGGTCGTCGTCCTGTAAGAGCCTCCTAAGCAGTTTCCTCGAGCTCCTCTTTCTGATTTCTTCGGATCTTCTACCAACTGCGTCAGCTCCATAGCCTTCCCTAGGTTCCTCGGCTCCAGCACCCTGACCGCTGTTCGTATCTCTGGTTTAAGCCCCTTCATGAAGTTCCCTTCCAGGGCTAACTCTGAAATATGATCCAATCTGTTAGCCAAGTACTCAAACCTGTCGTAGTAATCTGCCACAGTCCCCTCCTGAGTCAAGGCAAAGTATTGCTCATAGAAGTCTCCTCCCCCATCGGCTTGGAATCGTTCTAATAAGCAATCTTTGAACTCTCTCCAGCTCCGGATGGGCTCCCTCCTGTCACGCCACTGGTACCATGCTAATGCTTTTCCTTCCAAACACAATCCCGCCGCTATCAGCTTCTTTTCCTCTGTCAACCCGTTGACAGCAAAGTAACGCTCCACCTTGTAGATCCAGCCATGGTCGTCTTCACCCTCAAAGACGGGCATCTTCAGCTTCCTCACTCGTGGGTCTCCCCAGTTTCTCCTGAATCCTCCATAACCTCCCATTCCTCGAAGAGGAGGTGCTCCCCAACTGTCACGATCCTCCCTCCGGTGATGATTCCCGAACCCTTCATCATATTCCCCTCTTCTCCCTTCAAAATCAGCACCCCAGCGATGAAAATCTTCCCTTCTTTCGACAAAATCAGCACCCCTCTGGTCATTACCCAAACTCATCTTCTCTCTAGAAAGTGGCTCTAGAGGTGGCATGTCGTCCTCCCCCTCAATGACCTCCACTTCTGGATTTCTCCTCCCCCTAAACGGGTTCGGATTCCCTCCTACTCCATGGCCTCAGGTGGTCTCTCTTGCTTCCGATGTCGTAGGATTGGTCTTCAACTCTAATAGTTTCTCAACATTTCTTCCATCACTGTGAATTTCCCCTCTATCCTTTCATTGTTGAATGTGATTTGGTTTTGAAAATAAAAAATTTTCTCTCCAAATTTGATTAGTTGCCCGATCTCGCCTTCCAGTACTTCTACCTTCCCGGCCATCTCTCTTCCCGCGGATCACAAAGATTTTCTTTTGGTTGTCAAAAACCCGCTGAAATTTTGAAATTTCAGCAAGGTCCCAAATCGATGCTCCGATACCAATTTGATAGGAAGTATTTGGGTTCGCTAGTAACCCAACCCAAATCGAGAGTCAAATAGCAAAATTACTGCTGTCCACAGCAGTAAAACAGTCTAGATTTGCTGTTCACAGCAGAAAAAACAGCAAAATCAAGAGAAAACTCAACCAAGGACTTGTATTCCACTAGAAGATGAAATAAAATAGCAAGATACAATTGATCCTCTATTCGAGAGGATGATCGATCTCTCCCAAATCTCTAGACGCCGCAAGAGCCCGAAGAAAACTTAAATCTAAGAGATCTCAAATTTCAGCCAAATTCAAGATGCCCTAACCCTAGGAAAACAAAGTATTTAATGCATACAAATCAAAAGAAAATCCCTAAATAGTCCCTACATTCAAATTTCCCTCTCAAATCCCTAAAAAATCCTTCCTAAAATGGTCCGCTTGGGTGGTCGGGACGCCCGATCTCCGCAGGAGGCGGAAATTTCGCTAAATTCAGGTCCCATGCGGACCGGCTGGACCGGTCCAGTGGACCGGTCTAACAGAAGCAAATTTTGGTGTTAAAACAGATGATCAGGAGACAATTCTCTTTCTTACACTTTGAGGACAATGTGGCTCTTTGGGAGTGGAGTATAGATACGCCAAGGGGGTCACCTTGTGGGGCCTAGGGGAATATATTTAGAAGGTTCCTAATTAAGGGAGAACAATTTAGAAAAGTTTCTTAAATTATGCTTAATTGTTTAGGAATGTTTCCTAAGTTATATTCAATTTGTTTAGGAAGGTTTTTTAAATCATGTTTAATTGTTTAGGATGGTTTTATAAATTATGTTTAATTGTTTATGAAGATTTTCTAAATTGTATTTAAATTGTTTAGGGATGTTCTATTTATGCTATTTAAGTGGGAGTTGTCTAGGATTTTAGGATCATGCTATGGCTGAGTTTTGGTTTTTATGTAGTTCTTTTTTTTTTAGGGCTTTCTAGTGGCATCTAGGTTGATTGGGAGAGCCGATCTACCTCTCAAATTTTAGATCACATGTATCTTATTTTCTCTTATTGAAGTATTAATACAAAATCAGCCACCGCTTTGATTCTACTGCAGTTTTTTCTATTTTTTATTTACTGTTTTTTCTTCCAAGACATATCAGAGTAGCTGCAGGACTACCTCCGCCAGTTTAATAAAGCCGCTCATGAAATTAACTGTGATGATAAAAACCCAGCAAGCTGCTTTCACACTAGGCATGCACGCCAGCAAGTTTAAGTTCTCTCTATTCAAGAATCAACTATGGACCATGAAATAGTTATTTCTGAAGTTCTCATAATTTATAGAACTAGATTGAGCATTTTTTTTTATGGTTCATTTTTCGAATAAAGAAAAGTATTGATCACCTCAGTTGGCTGCGTTTGAGAAGAAATTCTAGAAGTTTGACCACTCCTGTTGTGGTAGTCCCATCAATAAGGATTGGTGCATGATGCCAAGACAAATGCTATAATAGTGATTTTGGGAGGTAAGTTGTTACGGAGCCAACCATATCGATCTAGGAGGGGCCGGTCCAGTTCTACAGGAGGCGGGCTAAGCCGCCTCCTTAAATGAATTCACCCAGCATGTGGCCCCCCTTAGGCGACAACAGGAGGGAGAGAAGGGCGGCTAATGCATAAGGAGAGATTTTTGAAATTTGTTTATGTTAGGAAGTTTTTTATTAGGAAGATTTGTATTTAAAGATGAAGAGAGTCTAGGATTAGGGCATGCAAAATTTTGGGTTTCTCTTGGAATCTATTTGGTGTCTTGGGCTCTAGGCTTCTTGTCTAGATATTGGGAGAGAACAATCCTCCCCTCAAATTGAGGTTCAATTGCATCTTTCTTTCGTTCATGCTTCACTTTGCTTTCTATAAGACTATCTATTGTTTTGATTGTTTTTCCACCAAATTTTCTTTTGTTTTCTCGCTGTTTTACCGATTATTGTTAGGTTTGCTTGTGAATTCAAGTATTTCCCATTAGGGTTCCTTACGAACTCAAGTATTTCCTATCAAATTGGTATCATAACAAATCTTGGGATCATTGGTGGGCTGTTTTTGCAAATTCCAGCGGCTGTTCTTGGGTTGATAAAGAAGGAAAGTGCTATTTTTAAAGGCAAAATCCAGATTTTTGTATCTACAAAAAATCTGGAGAATGATGGCGGCAAAAAAGTGGATGCTTTGGAGGAGAGATTGGAAGGAGAGATGAACCAAATCAAAACCATGGTGGAGGACAGAATTTCTTTCGTGGAAGGGCAAGTCGTGGACTTACGGGAGATGATGAAGAAGATGTTAGAATTCCACAATCAATCGGCGGCTTTCGTGGCGAGAGGGCCAGAAAGACAATACAAATTCTAAAATCCGTAAGGATAAAGAGGACGTAGAGATTGTAGAGGGAGAAAGGAGAAAATCCCATATAGAGCCTTTCCAGAGGGAGGATAAAGGAGATAGGCTTGGGGAAAGGCATGGGTATGGAGGGCCGAAGAAAAGGGTTGCTGATTGGGAATGTAGGGAAGGAAATTATGGCCGCCCAGTGGCTGATTTTGAAGAGAGGAGAGGGGAATTCGAAGGAGGTTATGTGTATGAAAGGGGAAGGGAAGATCGGGAGACTTGGGGGGGGGGGTGAACACTTGAGAAAGGGGAAACTATAGGAATAAGGGGAAATAGGAAGGTGAGGAAGTTGAAGACGCCTATCTTCGAGGGGGAGGATGTGAATTGGTGGATCTATAAGGTGGAGATGTACTTTACCATTAATGGGCTAACGGATGAGGAGAAGCTGACAACAGCAATCTTATGTTTGGAGGGGAAGGTGCTGTCATGGTATCAGTGGAGAGACTAGAGGAAACTCATCAGGAGCTGGAGAGAATTCAAGAACTGCATAATAGAACGTTTACAAACCGACCGGGGAGGAGATTTTTATAAGTAGTTCTTTGCTCTGGTACATGAGGGATCAGTCGCAGACTATTGTGAGTGTTTTGAGCACTTGGCTTGTAGGGTGGAGCGATTATTAGAGACAGTATTGAAGGGGAATTTCATGAAGGGATTGGAGGTAGAGATCCGAGTGGCAGTAAAAGTTCTGATGCCTCGTGACTTGGGGTAGGCCATGATGTTGGCACAACTAGTTGAAAACCATAGGAATCTAGAGAGAGGAGTCAGGATTAGCAGCTCAGGACGCACTTACAGGATGATGACTACTCAGCTAGCACCTAAAGGTCCTGTAACAGGAGGAAGTCGGGAGACCACCAGAGAGAATACATGAGGAGGAAGTGGGGAAAATTTCAAGAGCCTGACAGAGAAAGAGATGTAGGAGAAGAGAGCAGATGGGTTGTGTTTCAAGTGCCATGAGAAGTATACACTAGGGCATCGATGCAAGAACCGAACTCTTCAGGTTCTCACCGTCTGTGATGATGAGGAAACTGAGGAGGAAGGTGAGGGGGAGATGGAGGAGAAGTTGCATTTGAATCTGGCCGAGGTTTCCCTGAACTCAATGGTATGATTCACTACGAATCATACCATGAAGGTGAAGGGGGAGATAGAGGACAGGAGGTGGTGGTGCTAATTGATAGTGGAGCTACTCAGAATTTTATTTCCACTCAGGTCATCGACCAATTGAGAGTGAAATTGGTGGATACCAGTCGTTATGGGGTGATGATGGGTACGGGGAAGATGGAGAAAGGCTAGGGGATCTGTAGAGGAGTGCTATTGACTATCCAGGGGATTTAGGTGAGGGAAGATTTTCTCCCACTGGAGTTGGGAAGTACAGATGCCATCTTTGGCATGAAGTGGCTACAGACCTTGGGAGACACCAAGGTTAATTAGGGAGCACTTACAATGGAGTTGATGGTGGATGGGAGGAATAGTGATCAAGGGAGATGCAGGGCTATCCAAATCCAAGGTTTCACTTAAAACTATGGTGAGGAATATACAGTTGGTGGGTGAAGGATATTTGGTGGAGCTGCACAGTTTGGAGGAAGCTAGATTGGAAGAGGGAGGGGATATACACCCCTCCATACAGCCGTTGATTCAGAAATTCCAGGAGGTGTTTCAGCCACCTTAGGGATTGCCACCACCGAGGGAGCAGGAGCATGCCATCGTCTTGAGGGAAGGGGTGTCACCCATCAGCGTCAGGCCCTATCGATTTCCTCAATCTCAGAAGGATGAGATTGAGAAGCTGATCCGGGAGATGTTGGAGTTTGGAATCATCAGGCCGAGTGTGAGTCATTTCTCTGGTTTAGTCGTTCTGGTCAAGAAGGATGAGAGATGGCAGTTTTGTGTGGACTACAAAGCTTCGAATAAGGGGACAATGTCAGATAAGTTCCCTATTCCAGTGATTGATGAGCTCTTGGATGAACTATATGGAACAATGATATTCTCAAAGCTGGATTTGAAATCTGGATACCATCAGATCAGAATGAGAGAAGCAGGCATCTCCAAGACAGCTTTCATGATACATGAGGGGCACTACGAGTTTTTGTTCATGCCGTTTGGGCTTACCAACACCCCTGCTACTTTCCAGTCAGTAATGAATAGGGTGTTCAGGTAGTACCTCCAGAAGTTTGTTTTGGTATTTTTGATGACATACTAGTATACAGTAGAACTGAGGAGGAGCTTCAGGAACACGTAAAGGTGGTCTTGGGAATTCTACAGGAACATCAGCTGAGGGCCAACCTGAAGAACTATTGTTTTGACCAGACTCGTGTGGAATATTTGGGGCATATTGTTTCTAAAAAAGATGTGGCTTCCGGCCAGTCAAAAATCGAGGCTATGTTGTGGTGGCTCTTACTTAAGAATTTGAAGGAATTGAGAGGATTCTTAGGACTGACAGGTTACTACAGGAGATTTGTAAAAGGGTACAACACTATAACCTGGCCACTGCCAAAACAATTGAAGAAAGATGAGTTCTTATGGGGAGAGGCGGCCACAACAGGATTTGAAAGACTAAAAAAGGCTATGACTACAATACCCGTCTTAACTTTACCAGACTTCACATAAACTTTCATAGTGGAGATAGATGCTTCAGGATACGGACTGGGGGCAGTACTCATGCAAAATCGTCGATCCATTGCATATTTCAGTCAAGTGTTGACAGTCAAGGCTAGGCTGAAATCATTCTATAAGCGGGAGCTAATGACTATTGTGTTAGCCATCAAAAGTGGCGGCCCTGCCTATTGGGGAGGCATTTCATTGTCAGGACATACTAGCAAAGCCTGAAATACTTGTTGGAGCAGCGGATGGTGACAAAGGAGCATCAGAGATGGTTGTCCAAACTGCTGGGATATGATTTTGAAATCTATTACATACCAGTAGTGGAAAACAAGGCGGCTGATGCCTTGTCCAGATGCATGGGGGAGTTGCAGGTGATGGCGGTGTCTATCCCATTGATGTTAAATTGGAAGGCCATCCAAGAGGAAAGCGCCAGGGATGAGGAGTTGGGCAAGATCAGGGCCGACTTACTGAGGGAAGGGAGTAGCCACCTGGGGTACTCTTTGGAGGGGGAGAGGCTACCATACCAGGGAAGGTTTGTGATGCCCCGGATATCAGTCCGCATTCCACACTTGTTGCAGGAGTTCAATGGGAGTGCAGTTGGGGGTCACTCGGGGGTACAGAAGACTTACAGGAGACTAGCCTCAGACTTGTTTTGGAAGGGAATGCGTAAGGATGTTGAGGAGTTTGTGTCCATATATGAGGCATGCCAGAGGAACAAGTATCTAGCCATGTCCCCAGGAGGACTACTACAACCATTGGTGTTACCGGGTTGAGTATGGGAGGAGGTATTTATGGACTTCATAGATGGGTTGCCCCGTTCTGAAGGCTTCACAGTGATCTTGGTATTAGTGGATAGATTGAGCAAGTATGTTCACTTCATTCCCCTACGACATCCCTACATGGCAGTGACAGTAGCATCAGTATTCATCATAGAGGTAGTTAGACTGCATGGGGTATCAGAGTCGATAGTATCCGACAGGGATAAGGTGTTCCTCAGCCATTTTTGGAGAGAGCTATTCATAATGCAGGGAACAGTTTTGAAAAGGAGTATCGCCTACCACCCACTGACGGATGACCAAACATAAGTGGTCAACAGGAGCTTGGAGACCTACCTCAGATGCTTTGTGTCAGAGACACCCAAAATATGAGCCAAATGGTCATCATGGACGGAGTATTGGTACAACACCTCCTATCATTCGGTTTCTCAGATGAGCCCATTCAAGGTGTTGTACGGAAGGGATTTGCCTCTAGCAGTACTCCGATCTCTTCAGTGGAGTACCTGCAAGAAAAGGACAAAGTATTGAAAAAATTAAAAAGGCATCTATTGAGAGCTCTGCAAATAATGAAGAAACAGGCTGAAGGGAATAGAAGAGACATTCAGTTTGAGGTAGGAGAAAGGGTGTTTTTAAAGCTCAGACCTTATAGGCAGAAATCAGTCGCCAACAGGAGGAATGAGAAGCTTTCCCCTACATACTTTGGGTCATATGAAGTCTTGGATAAGATTGGAGCGGTTGCGTATCATCTGAAGCTACAATCAACGACAACTATACACCATGTTTTTCATGTATCACAGTTGAGGAGGGCAATTGGGGATTATGCAGTTAGATCGGAGCTGCCGGGGATACTCATGGAGGAGGTAGAGGTGATTTTGGAACCCTTAGAACTGTTGGGGGTACGTCAGAAATAGGGGGGAGCTAAATAAGTGTTGATCAAGTGACAAGGCCTTCTACGTTGCCACGTGGGAGCCATACGAGAGGATGAAACATCAGTTTTCGAGCTTTCACCTTGAGGATAAGGTGGTTCTTTGGGAGCGGGGTAGTGTTACGGAGCCAACCAGACCGACCCAGGAGGGGCCGGTCCAGCTCTATAGGAGGCGGGCTAAGCCGCCTCCTTAAATGAATTATCCCAGCATGTAGGCCCCCCTTAAGACGGCAACATAAGAGAGAGAGAGAGAAAGGGGAGGCTAATGCATAAGGAGTGATTTTTGAAATTGGTTTGTGTTAGGAAGTTTTTTATTAGGAAGATTTGTATTTAAAGTTGAAGAGAGGCTAGGGTTAGGGCATGCAAAATTTGAGTTTTTCTTGGAGTCTCTTTGGTGTCTTGGGCTCTAGGCTTCTTGTCTAGAGATTGGGAGAGAACGATCCTCCTCTCGAATTGAGGATCAATTGCATCTTTGTTTCGTTCTTGCTTCACTTTGCTTTCTATAAGACTATCTATCATTTTGATTGCTTTTCCACCAAATTTTCTTCTGTTTTCTTGCTGTTTTACCGATTATTATTAGGTTTGCTTGCGAGCTCAAGTATTTCCCATTAGGGTTACTTGCGAACTCAAGTATTTTCTATCATAAGTCTACATTGAATCGGCTGCTCACCTTAGTGATGGCTGACTTCCAAAAGGAAGATTATTTTCATTGGCCCACACCAAAGAAAGGCTCTAGAGCTAATACCAGGATTGTAGCATTCCAAAAAAAAATTATGTGAGTACCACGAAGATCATGAGCATGACATTGAGGATTGCAGGTTCCTCAAATCCCTTGTCTTGAAATTTTTTGCTTTTGAGTTGCTTATTAAAATTCAGCATTGTGGAACAAGTTTCTTGGAGTGACTTTCAAACTTCTAAGACAGTACACAAGACTTTAGTTAAGCTGCCTATCTTTCAAGTAATCCTTCGCTTAAATTTTTTAGGGAAACATTCTCTTTATAATTTTTTTACTATTTTATTGTTGTCAACTGGAAAACTTGTTTGATTTTAAGTGCTTCTGATCTCTCCATTTTGTATCTTTGCATGCTTAGGTGTTGCCATGGAGCTGGAAGACTCCTTATATCCTTTGTTAAGAGAAGTAAGCATAGGTGTAAATCCTTATGATGTTTTCGAAGATGCAGAATGGGCACTTCTAATTGGTGCCAAGCCTAGAGGTCCTGGAATGGAACGTGCCGCCCTATTAGATATTAATGGACAAATATTTGCAGAACAGGTTCCATGCACCCTAAATATAATTTATTTCAGTTACCGAATCATTTTTCCTTCATCCTCATTGAGATTTGGAATTAAACGAATTATAGGGAAAAGCTCTCAATGCCGTGGCATCGCGCAGTGTCAAAGTCATAGTAGTGGGTAACCCATGCAATACAAAGTATGTGTCTCGCGCTATCTGAACTTGCATGAAAATTAAGTTAATATTATTCTTTTTTTATTTACAATCCAAGCAAATTTTACTCATTTCTCTTCATAATTATGCTGCTCTGCTTAGTAAAACAAGCTTCATGCAGTGCACTTATTTGTTTGAAAAATGCACCAAATATACCGGCAAAGAATTTCCATGCTCTGACACGGTTGGATGAAAACAGAGCAAAATGCCAGGTAAATATATGCGCCCATTATTATTTTTGGTTTGTATAGCTCTATCGTTTGGTCTCTGTGAAAAATGAAAATTGTTTAAGAATTTTGTAAATAAGGATGATAATTTACCTTATTTTGCAAATAAAGAAAAAACCAATCGCCAGGATTTCTTCAAACTCCAGGTTTTCCAATTACAAATTGTTATGAAACTTCTGTATTAGTTCTAGAGTAATACACAGTTTGTATGCTAATATTTCATAACGAACTCTAGTATTAAAACTATATCCTGATAGGGTTTTTAAATAAACCTTGGAAATGTGTGCAAAGGTTAGTTATCTTGTTTGTAAAAAAGATGAACTATTGTTCTTGTTTGCTAAGTTTTAAACTATTATCCTTTTTCACAGAAGACCATATAACCACATTGTTCTCCAATCTCCATCCTATTACGTTAGTTACAATTTTTGTAGCGAATCTAGTTCTTGTGCATTTTTTTAAACATTTCTGAGTTATGACGTTCTTAGTGTAAAATGAATTATTGCAGCTAGCCCTGAAAGCTGGTGTTTTTTATGACAAAGTCTCAAATGTCACCATTTGGGGAAACCATTCAACCACCCAGGTGTGTTTGGAGAGCCTTAGCTTTATATCATCAGATACCTAAAATTACCTTCAAGCAGAATATAGCTAATAATATATTACCACATTATGAACTAGACTAATCTTTCATTTTCTCTCACTTTATCCCTATATAACAAAAGTGCTGCTGCTCTGAATTAACTACTTCCATTGACAGGTGCCAGATTTTCTTAATGCAAAAATTAATGGTGTACCCGTGAAGAAAGTTATCAATGACACTAAGTGGTTAGAACAAGAGTTTACTGAAAGAGTTCAAAAGGTACATGTGTAATGACAGAAATGCCAAAGAGGATTAAAAAAAATGAAGCAAAACTCTCTGCTGAATTCTTGGATTAACTGATTTATTCATCTCTCTGCCTGCATGATTCCTGGTGGAAAAGTAAATGGTGATTTTAAGCTAACTTCAAGATTTGTTCGTAAAAATCTTGGCGGTTTTTTCATCTGGTGTATCATATCTGATGATGAAATGATTATTGAGAAACATAATTATTGTTTCATATTATTGGTTACGTACAATTGATTGAAATACTTTGCAGTCTTTGATCCAAATCCTATTCGTATCATGTTCTATTATCATTTGCAGCGTGGAGGTGTGCTTATCCAAAAATGGGGCAGATCTTCTGCTGCATCAACTGCTGTCTCAATTGTTGATGGCATAAGATCCCTTGTTACCCCCACTCCAGAGGGTGATTGGTTTTCATCTGGGGTATGGCTATCCAATTTTCCTTTATTAATCCCTTGAAGCGAAATTAAAACAAAAAAAGACTTGACTCCTTTATCATGATTGACTATAGAAAACATTAATGCCGCACAACTTTCAGCTAGTTGTTTCACATTTTCCCAGGATTTGATGCTGCAAAAAACGTTATTTTAAATGCAAAATTACAGGTTTACACCAATGGAAATCCTTATGGTATTGAAGAGGATATTGTCTTCAGTATGCCATGCAGATCAAAGGTCAGACATCCATTGTTTCATATTGCTAGTTTGTCCTATTTGGAGATGGATCTTAGCGGTTGACCACTTTTACTCAGGGAGATGGTGACTATGAGCTTGTTAAGGAGATAGTAATTGATGATTTCCTTCGTGAACGTATAAAGAAGGCAAGTTTTTTTCAGAAGTTGCTTGCATGTCTTTATAATGTTAGTTTAACCAATATTTATTCCATCAATTCTTCAGACAGAAGCAGAGTTGATTGCTGAGAAAAGATGCGTCGCTCATCTTACAGGGGAGGTAAAATATTCATTCCTTGTGCACCGCTTTGGTAAATCAAATTGTAGCTAGTCGTATCTTTAAATCTTATTTTATTCACCAATTCACACAGGGCAATGCATTCTGTGATCTTCCTGGGGACACCATGCTTCCTGGAGAGCAGTAAAATTTCGATGCAGCACTCTTTATTTGATCTTAGACCTGGAAAATCATTTGCCAAATAACAAGAATCGAGTTGGAGAGATGCCCTCCATCAAAATAGTAAGTGTGCTGTACTATGTTTATATAAAAGAATAAGCAGCTAAATGGCTTCGCAGTAAAGAATGTTGGCATTCATCCAAATTTTGTATCATATTATATTTGTAAGTGCAATGTCTTAAGTATAATTTATTCACAGCTTTAATGGTATATATTACGTAATTCGTGTCAGACCAATTACAATAATGTTTACATAAGGATTTGGAGAATTCATCTTAGTTGAAGCAAAAAGAGGATTAGGTACTGACCTTCATCCATATCAAAATTAAGACTTTATCTTCTCTTTGAGTCTTCTAACCCAACAACAATCTTCGGGGATGGTGAAAGGGCTGATAGGAATTACTTCAGTTGGGAACCCAAAGATGACCTTCCATCAATAGAAAATTGAGAAAATAATTAAAATAGTACAATGATTTTTCATAAAAGATCAAAATTGTCTTCAACTATATTAAAAGGTTATTTTGATCCCTCAATTTCTTGAAGAGGAATTAAAACAGTCCCACCATGGAATTATTTTGATTTTTTTAAAATATTTAAGAGACTAAAATGGTCCATTAATATAGTTGGGGATCATTTTGATCCTTTTTTTTCATAGAAAGTTCTTATTTTTTTTGAGCAATTTAAAGGCCATGCACAAATTTTATTGATGTGACAAAATATGCTTAGTTATGATCAAAGTCAACTGTAAAAGCAAAAGATACTAGTTAATTCTTCCAGTCAAGAAATTAAATTCTCCCTCAAATTTGGAGACTCTTAAAATAATGAGTGGTTATTAGAATACCTTTAAGATTATCATTTATAATAGGGTATGAATTCTCTCATTAATTGTGGAATATATAAATCAGAACCTCTTAATAGGTTGAACTTTTAAATTTTGAATTTCATGATCTAATATTCTTCTGCATGGTTTGAACTTTTATTTTCACAATGATTTCCCCTACACAGTAGTTTTATAATTTATTTAGGCTTTGTTTGAGACGGCTTTCTTTTTGCTTTTTAAAACAACTTCCTAGTGCAAAAATTTTAATTTTTACACTAAGGGCATCTCCAACCGAAAACCCAATTTTCCACTGCAACATACAACAAAACTCCAAAATGCGATAATTATGCTCCAATCAAACTCTATTTTGCGGGCTTCGTCGTCTCGTAATCGTCTTTCTCCATTTCGGGGGCAAATCCTGTTGTCACAAAAATTTAGCGGGTGAACAGTGCGACGCCAATATTGGGTCGCATTGTTCACCCACGATGAAATAGCGGCAAAATTGTTGCTCGGTTGGAGCGACGGAAGAATGGAAAACAGTAGTTTGTCGTTCCATTGGAGATGCCCTAAAAAGCTATTTTAAGAAGCAATAAGAAAACCGTCCCAAACGAAGCCTTAGTCTCATCAGTGCTATATAATCCTTGATGAACTTCTGCATGCCTTTCATCAAAGGAACTACATTTATCGACTCAGTTAGGGGTGTCAATTTCGGGTTACGGGTCGGGTTCGGGTCGAACCCGAACTGACCCGGGTGGAAAACGGGTCAACCCTAACCCGACCCGGGTAGAGAAACGGGTCGAAAATCCAAACCCGGACCCGACCCGACGGGTTGCCGGGTTGACCCGACCCGACCCGGAACCGCCACGGCGGCAGCGCGCGGCGGCAGCGCGCCTTGTTGTGTTCTCTGATACTAAGTTCATTTTTATTATTCATAGCAGAGAACCCAGCTCCTAAGTAGTCATAATACGGTCATAATGACCTAGAGATAAAATAAACAACTTGAAACCTAGAAATAACTCTTCAGCCAAGTATCCTATATTGTTACCAAAAAACAGGAAACAAATTTGGCTTGTGTGGTGAAGGTACAAAGCCTTGTTTTCTTCCGCCGCACAATTTTTTCATGAAATCAAATCGTTTGAATTTGAGTTTAAAGTCCTCTAGTATACCCTGACAATTTTTCTTCCTTCACATAATTTTTCTAAGAAAAAAACTGGCATACTTCTCAACAACAAAAAATATTTGTCTCATGAGGCATATAAAGTCAATTTTGACTTTTATAAAGTCAATTTTGACTTTTATAAAGTCAATTTTGACTTTTATATAGTCAAATTTACATCATTGCTCAACAGCCCCTACCTATCTATGTTTTTGACATTTTTTTTATAAGAAGAATCATCTATGGTTACTATAACTATATAATTAATTATGAATTTGTAGCATAAAAATATAATGTAATTTGTTTTCATAGTAAGCATGTTTTCAATTGATTTAACATTATAACTCAAAAAGAGTTATCAATATAATTTTAATATTTTATGCTAAACTGTAATTGAAATAATTTAATTTTACTTCCAAGTTTTTAATAATGATATAATAATAATATGTTAACCTGATTAAAATATATAATAATTAAACATTATAAATAAAATGTCACTGCTAACATATCCTTAAGATAAATCATATTCAAATGAGCTACATGCTTTGATATCATTTATTGGAAATAAGATTGAAGAGGAAAAATAAATTCATTGTGCATGGATCTCAAATTAAATTATTAAGAATATTTAGGCTTTGTTTGGGATGACTTTCTTACTGCTTTTTAAATCAAATTTTTAGTACAAAAATTTTAATTGTTGTATTATAAAATTTCCTTAAAAAGCAGTAAAAAAATCGTCCTAAATGAAGTCTTAGTTGGAAGCATCGTG
This sequence comes from Dendrobium catenatum, assembly GCF_001605985.2. NCBI lineage: Eukaryota > Viridiplantae > Streptophyta > Magnoliopsida > Asparagales > Orchidaceae > Dendrobium > Dendrobium catenatum. Next base: position 3,422,576 of record NW_021318796.1, on the reverse strand, counting down.
TATCTGAATTCATTGAAATATCAATATAAGATTTTTTACCTTTCATGTCTAAAGCATTGTTTTTGAGAGAGAAATTAATTTTATTTTATTTTTTAATAAGATGTGAGCAAAATTAGAACCAGCCTTTTAGATTGGAGATCATGATCTTATTTATTCTTAAGTGCATTTCATTTTACTTTAGCTCATCTTAAAAATAAAATAAAAATTATGGACTTTACATATGATAAATTTCATACAAATTATGAGATAACTCAAAAGATAAATAATAATTAAATTTTATTAGATCATAATAAGAGAAGTTGCCATTTTTCTAGGGCTCATCCATACATATATATTGTAAAATTTCTTTGATCAATATCGATATTTGTTTTATGAGCCATTTATGAAAAATTATTATTTTTTATGAGAAACTTATTTTGACATAAGAAATGATGATACGTTATCTGTATTTACTAATAGTCTTGAATTTCATTCAGGAATATTCTCAAAATTATATCAATCAATCCAACCATCAAATTTTTAGCAAGTCAACTTTGTTAGATTCATGGTGTTTTGATATTTGAAATGATATACCTTGTTTGTGGATCAGAATATCATCGGTGGAGGCCGGCATCAAGTCGTCGCCGCTATCCCCTAGTTAGTTAACCAAGTTAGACATTATTTAGATTGGTACATTTTTTTTTTCTTAACAATATTTTATTTCAAAAAGAAAGAGGGATATACAACTAGGCCAAAGGAGGCCAAAACACGAAAATCCAAAGTTAGAAATCCTACAATAAGAGATAGATTGCAAATCAATCGGAAAAAGAAGAAAAAACCAAAAGAGAGCAAAAATAAAAAAAGGGCACATAAGGCAGCTAGACTCAGAGTGCCACCCATTTGTCACGCTTGGACCATCCATTGGAGGCAGAGAAAACAACGACAAAAAGTCCAAAAAGCCAAACAGAAGTCACCACAGACCGATCAGATGAAATAACCTCCAAGGTTGCCAAAACAGGCCAAGGCCATCCAGGAGGACGTGCATAAAACCAGTCTCATCATTGTCATACCCAAAAGGACCAACCAACCAAGAGCCACCACATCGTTGACAACAGCAAGAACATCCCAACCCAAAGGCCAGAACACCGCCAATAAGCCAATACCAAACGAAAGGTAAACAATACCAATAGAAACCCAAACACCAATCAGTCAACCAAAAATCACAAGGCCAATCATACAACCCAAAACCAACAACAACAAGAGCTGCAACAGAACACCAAAATTAACTTCTTTTAGATTTTCTTATGCCCCGTATACCACTTCCACAAGAGGAAGTGTCACCCACCAATTGACCAACCTTCAGGCTATTGAACGCAAGAAGCTCATCCAAATCTTCCCCAGTACCCCCGCAAGGCGAGGAGACCACCCTTCCAACCAATCAGAGTGGTCCAAGTAGCTATCATTTGTATTCAACAACAATTGAGCTTTTAACTCATCATTTGTAATAAGAGAAATTGGAACATCAACCAAAGGCACGCTCCCTTCCAGTTGCATAGTTGGAGACAAAACAAGTTCAGAAGAAAAAAAATGAGATTCAGCATTAGTTCCACTTGAAGATTCATCCAAAACCATTGTGTTTACATGGAAAATATCCTTATCACTACCAACAGGAGAATGAACAACATCAATTGGAATAACAATCAAGTGATTAACCTCCTCATTAATAAAACTCTCACTCTCCACATGCACTAGAGAAGCCTCCAAATAAAGAAGAGCACAATGATTAGAAGAAATAATAAGAACAAGTTCAGCTAAATCCACCCTAGCCTCAACACCAATATCACTAATAACTTTAACCGAGTCTAAAACAATAATAAGAGGGAGTAAAGAGTTGTCAAGAACCAAAGAATTGGGCAGCGCATGCCCAACAGAACCAGCATTGTTCACGTGACAATTATCCTCATCACCAACAACCACCAATTCAACCCCATCAATTATTCTATCTAATGGTAGGTATGATCATCTTATTACCTTTCCAATCTTATGAAGGCTGATCCAAGTCATTTGATACTAGCATAAATTGAAAGATTTTCATAAAAAGACTAACATGATTGTACTAAATTTTATAAATAAAGATTAATTATACTCATTTCATACATCAACATGTATATGAAACTAATATATTACTAGGTCAGATAATTTCGAACCCCTGATTATCTCCTAGGTTACCATTTATTCATTTTTATGTTCTTAAATACATATTGATCATTTGTTATTTTTCACTTGGCTTAGTTTCCTTTTCATTAATGAAAATAGTTGTCTCAACTTCTTTCAATCAACAATCAAGTCAAGATCACCTCATTCTCCCCCCTCCTAGGAGAGAGTAATAATAACTATCAATTGCATGCTGATATTAGTTCTAACTTCTAACACCCTATCTTTTTTTTTTTTTATGATGAAAAATTTTAATTGTCATGCAACTTTATCATACACATCGTAAACTTTGTTTGAGACGACTTTCGTACTGCTTCTTAAAACAGCTTTTTAGTACAAAAATTAAACTTTTTGTGCAAAAAATCTATTTTAAGAAACAATCAAAAAGCCATCTTAAACGAAACCTTAATCTCCATTCATCATCATCATAGCGACATTCAATACAATTTCTTCTTGAGCTTCAAACTGGAAAGACTATTTTCCATGACTATAAACTGGTTGAATCTATTTCAATTATGCCCATAATTTTTTTTTCTTTTTTGATTTCCACGTAAGATATTCACATAAAAATTTTGTCCACTATCAGAGCCGTCTATAAATTTAACCAACATCAGGGCGTACATTTTATCTACATATATTCCATGTGAAATCTTTCCTAACGCCCATTGAAACTATCCAACAAACCCCCCTCGTTTATCATTAATCTCCACTTCCACGCCAACGCTGACGCGTCCACACCAATTCATCACCACCGTCCCTTTTACATCAGTAACCGCATGATTTGTCAGATTAAAAAAACAAAAACGAATGTTCTACCGATCGGACAGCCAATACTGCGTCGACGGAGAAGCCAGTGACGTGGCACCAGTTTGACCGGTCACCGCACCACGTGTTTTTAGACGAGAGCCCCGTTTCGTTGCCGAAAGTGACGTGTATTGGCTACCGCGCAGGTGCGTGCGATAGCTTTTGCGGTGGCCGTGGGATGTTCCAGCAACGCATTTTTGTTCTTTTGTAATACGTCAGAGATCAAGGAAATTAATTAGTCTTATGCCACCGACTTAATCCAATCAAAGGACGATAAATTATGCAGTTGTGCTTGTTCTATTTTGGTGGGAATCTAATTAATAAGATGTGTTTGTTTAATTATGGAGATTATAGGGCAGATTATGTTATTTAGCTTGTTAATCCACTTGGTTTGTAAGATAATCCAGGCATGCTTATCAGAAATCATCACGCGAGGCATACTTGCTGTTTTTTAAGCCCTTTAAAATAGTGCTGAGAGCGTGACCCACATGCAAGTTGTTAAGTATAATAAGATAACTGAGTGCCGTTTTTTTTTCTATCATCAAAGTTAAGAGTGTCACAATCGAGTCATGAGTCATTGGGTTTAGGTCGAGCTTGAAATTATTCGGGCCAGCTCAAATCAAACCCGTTTTTGCAAACGGGTGTTTTTTGGACACGAACTCGACCTATAAGACTGTCGGCGGCCTTTTGTTTGCACGCTAATTCTCTTGTTGTGCAACAGTGACATTGGCCATACAACAATAACGGCCAGGCAGCAACAGCGGCGCAGCAACGGACAACACGCAGCAGGCGACTCAGGCATATATGCGTGGAAGCAACTTGATACGATGAGAGCAGGCAACACAGGCAAGCGACGTAGACAGCCAGGCATGCAACACGGGCAACCGACCTATTTCGGTTCAACTCGAACCCGACCCCTACCCGATTTTTGAAACATGTCGATTTGTTGAATCTGAACCCGACCCGTTTCAAAAACGGATTGACCCTAATCCAGAATTTTCGGGTAGGATTCGAGCCAGATTTTTGTGTCAGATCATATGTTGACACCCCTAATCAAAATTAGACATTTGAATCTATATTAAAAAAGAAAATGTTTATTTATTACTAATAATACTAATATAAGTGAAATTTGCAATGTTGAAAATTTCTTTAAACACATGAATAAAAAGTAAAAAATTGTCGTTAACCTCAAAGTTCTAAAATTGATTTGATGTGAAAAGTGTTGCCCTATGGATAACATTGGATGCTGATAAGTAATAATTGTAGTGATTGGTTGTAGTGATAATTACTGAAAGGATTGATTGAGCTGTGACAAATATTTCCTCCTAAACTATTGCTGAGAGAGCTGAAAACAAAAATTATGGAATGATTGCAAGTTCTGGAAGGAGGGCATTTTAGCGCCTCATACTTTCTATAGATACAATTATGAAATAAAAAGATAAAAGATTTGTTCTGTCATGATTCAAATTTGTCTGATCTAATCTAATTGGGTGATAGTTAATGTTGTTGCGTGCTAGAAAATACGCGGCGGTAGAGTTTGTAAATTCGCGTCCGAGCGTTGCATGCATATTTAACACACAAACAGGAAAAAAGAATACGAACACCAGAATTTTTATGTGGAAAACCCAAAAAGGAAAAAACCACGGGGCCTCGCCCAGTTGCAAAATTCCACTAGTGTTTTGCAAATTACAAATGGTTGATTTGTCCCACAAGTCGGGGCAATCAGATTACAATTCGTTTATTCAAGCAAGTTTATAAAGTTCTGCAAATTCCAACGTTTCCCGAAAATCCAGCAGAGTTCCGGCGTATTCAGGCGGCAGGAAGAGCTCCGGCGGTGGTCGAGGAGGAGAGGATTTGCCTTTTCCCCTTTTCCTTCTTCTTCTCTCTCTTCACTTCAGTCCCCTTTGTGTAGAATGAGGGCTCTATTTATAGTTTTTCTGGAGTGGCATAGCTTGTAAATAGGTGTGAGATCATGGGCGAATAGGGAGTGGTTTGAATGGACGGCCGATATTGAACCCTTCGATTGTGCACCGTTCGTTGGACATTTGGAGGCCTTAATGATGTCGGAATTCCGCGATCTTAGGCTTGTTGGGTTTGTCTCGTCGAGACGCTCGATTCGAGTATAAGCTCGTTAAAATCGGAGACCGTTTGGTAACTCAAATTGCGGTTTGAACCTTCCAACAACGCTTCGGGTCCTTGATTCGGACTCATTTGGGCTCGGATTGAGTTGATCTTGGTGTTGTTGGGTTCGTATTTCCGAGACGCTCAGTTTGAATATAAGCTCACTGAAATCGGTGTTCGGGTGCTCCCGGAATTAATTTTTGAAGTTTCCAACTAGCTTTTGCCTCGAGATTCGTGCCCGATCAAGCTAATTTTGTGATGCCGTATCAAATGTGAAGGTAAACTACAAGCTAATATCAAAGTCGACTAGATTATCAAGCCATTATTATGAAGGATTAAGAGGTGAAGAATGGAAAAAAACTTTGAATGTCTTTATTAGAATCAAAATTGGGCTTTATAAGGTTTATACAACTAAGATATTATGAAGTGCCTATATTATGAAACAAAAACCAATTTTTTTTCATGTGTTGATATTAAGAATTATAAAATGTATATAGTCTCATTTGTAATGCCTAAAAACAAGCACTGACATAAGCACATTCTAATTTGAGAATGCTAGATCGGGAATATCCTTAAATGACACTTTTAGGGATTTTATATAGCAAATGCTTGATAAACCTCTAGTTTGACGAGGGCTTTAATCAAAGTTCGTCTCAACTCAGTTAACATTATTAATACAACAACAACAACAAGTTTTTATCCCACTATTTGGGGTCGGCTACATGAATCCTTTTTCTCCTACATGAATCCTTTTTCTCCATTGTGTCATGTTTAGAGTCAAATTCTCATCTAAATCTAATAAAAAATGTCATTTCTAATATTTTCTAACCAAGTATTTTTAGGTCTATCTCTACCTTAACATAAGTCAGTTAACATTATTGATATATCATAAATATTAAAAAGAAAAGAATATTCCATAAGTGAGTGACATTATAATTTATATGAAAATGATGACCCTTAGACTTATCTTTGGACTTGTAAAAAAGAGGCTAAATATCTTACTCGCGATAACAAGTTTTTTTCCTTATATTTATTTGGCTTACCCATATATAGTAAAGAACTTTTTTTAATTATATTATTTTATCTCATAGACTAGATCAAAATGAACAAGAGATTTAGCTTAACCTACCTTTATAGTTTGGCCTAGCTCAATTAGAGGCAATTGAGGTGCTTTTTCTATTTTTTACTCACTATCTAGAAAACTTGTGTCCTCTTGTTGAATGAAGGTGGTTCTTCGTCATTGGCTTGATATTCCAACCTATAAAAATAATAATAAAATGACTCTTTATCAAATAAAATAAGCATCATGGAAGAAGTCTCAAAATAAGTTGGAAGAAAGGAAATATCCTTCAACATATGTGTTGGGAGGAAATCCACCTTATACTGAAAATTTATTGCATTGTTTTTATCTTCATACATTTTCTTAAGAACAAATAGATGAAGATATTTTATTAAACTCAACATATATTGGATCAACACTACAGGAAAATCACTTATTACCGGCATAATTTTCCGGCGGCTTTTCGGTGGTCAGTTTTCTGGTGGCTTTCCGGCGGTTTTTTGACGGCTTATTTCCTACAAAATTTTCCGGCGGCTTTCCGATGGCTAACTTCCCCGCAAAAATTTTGCGACGGCTAATTTCCCGCAAAATTTTCGCGCGGAATTTTCCGGCGGCTTTTTGGCGTTTCCGGCGGCTTTTTAAAAAATTAAAGAAAATTTATAAATTTTAAAATATTTAAATGATTTAACAAATAATTATTAATAGTTATATTAACTATGTAATTAATTTTCATTTTAAAATTAATTAGTTAGTTAATCTATATTTTATATTAAATATTAAATTTTATTTTAAAATAATCAGTTTTATTTTCTAAATAATTAAACAAATAGATGAAGATATTTTATTAAACTCAACATATATTGGATCGTCATCATTTCCTTTCATCGCTTTTGTAATCATTTCGTTTTCCTTTTGGGAGAGGGCAATGCAAGTTCCCACTCTCCTTTATCATTTGGAGGAGTTGAACTATTAGGAGTGGAACTTGAGGGCCAAGTAAGTTATGTTGGATATTTCATGGAGGTCATCATTAACTAGGAGTAAAATTCCATCTTGGTGATAAGCAATCACTATAAGGTGTCCTCAACTTGGCATTCTCAATATGCCATTGATTTTGAAGGGGAGCTCCTTAGCATAATCTTGCTACAATCACTTTAATTGGTGCATCTCATGCTAGTGCGAATTGAGGAATTAATTTGTCCTTGTGAATGTGGTCTTCTTAGGAGAGACTAGAAGATCCTTTTCCAGTGGAGTTAGGCTTGTCAAGTAATAGTCATAGGCTCAATTCAATTTAGAAAAAGCTTGGAGTGTAATCAATGAATTGATCATCGTTAATTGCTCAATTTCTTTTATATTCTTGGTTAAACTTTCCCATTTCATTCCAACAGCCTACACACATGTTCATATAGTTTATATATCCATAAACATAGATAAGTGCTCTCTAAACCCCTCAAACTACAACCCTCACAACAACTCTCAAAACTCCCTACAACACAAACTAAAACTCTCCAACATAAACAAAACACCCTGCAAGCCCTCCAAAGTCTTTCATATATGAGCTCCTATAGCTACCTATGGGTAGTGTAAGCCTTGGCTACTATAACTATTGGCTACAAACACCTGCAAACAAACAAATGAAGAGTCAGTACATCATAATAAATTGAATGAATGCTTATAAATCTAAGCTACTGCATGTAAAACAGAGTACTTAAAAGAAAGAAAAGTTAATTACAAAAAGCTTGCATTGATTGTTATTTTTGAATAGTTCTTAGGTCAACCCAAATTACTCACCTCATGGTTGTAGCCTTATGTGAGTTTTGGCTTTTGTTACTTCCTACCTAAGTCTTGTGGAGTTTTTTGTTTGTTATACCACCTTTAGATTGGGTTGTTGCTCTTATGTTTTAACGAGTATTTATAATTAGGTTTTGAGCTAGGACTATTGGGATAATACTTGGATGGAGTCTCATGGGGAGTTTGGCTTTACCTCTTTCTTAACTCTCGCCTGTGGGTTTTCCTAGTTGTGGTGGCAAGTCATTGGTTGTTTGTTGCCTTGTGGTCCAGATTTTAGACCTGCATTACAACAGGAATTGCTAGATTGTGGCCATATTATTTGTACTTTATTTTATTGAAGGATAACACATTTATTTTTATTATGTAAGAAAGTATTTAAAAATAATTATTTTTATAAGAAAAAAATATTATCATCATTTGGAATGATACAACTGGTTTAGCCAATTCGGTTGATCTAAGTGCACCAAAAAGTATTACAAATTATTATAAACTATTTACTTTGTACTTTGTTTTCCGAAAGATATATTGCTAATGTATAACACACTCGCCCATAAGTATCATAAACTTAGAGCCATCATCAGTCCCAATCTATGGACAAATTCCTTAAAAATTTTTCCCTCAACTTTTTTGCATCCGGGCTTGGGACCGGCATAGGCAGTTTTAAATTTTTTTAAAAAAAGATTGAATACTAAATATAAGATAGAAAATACTTACAATTTATAGCGCCTAGTCTTCATATTTTGAAAAAGATTAACAATTACATCATTTTCAATACAATCCAATATTTCCTTCTCAATATATGCGAGTAAATTATCGTTCATCCACTGATCTCCAATCCTATTTCGCAGTCGAGTTTTAATGATAGCCATTGCAGAAAATACTCTTTCTACTCCTGCTGTTGCAACCGGCAAAACTAAAGCGAGTTTTAATAGCCTGAAAATAAGATGATATAAAATATCTTTCTTGTTCTGTATCGATCATTGTCTCAGCAAGGTATTCAATATCTTTTAACAATGAGAACTGTGGATCTAACTGCATATCCATGATATAAGTTTTCAACTGATTGTCTAGAATTTCCAATTCAACATAAGTAAAATCACATGGATAAAGATGTGTCATTCGAATTAATCTGTCTTTACTGAATGAACAAAAAGATTTAGATGGATTCAAACAAGCAATAGATAAAAGTAACTAAGTATTCGTCTCTGTGGAACGATTATTTAACTATTGAAGTTGCATATCAATAACTATGTAGAAAATTTCAACTCTAAAGTGATGTAAATTTATCATATCTTGAGCTCTACGACGAGGCCGTCCCCGAGCAACCCATCTATCATTCATGTCAGGAATATCTATTTTGTGTTGCTCACAAAAAGAAGTTAACTTGGTTATGAACTCTTCCCATTTGTTATCTCTCATAACTTGCAGCCTTTTTTTACATATTTGAACCAAAGACATAACATTTACAATGTCTTGTTCTTTTCTTTGCAAAGCTTGTGATAACTCAGCAGTTATACCAAGTATATCCTTCATCAATAGTAAACAGAATGAAAATTCAAAAGATTGCATTGTCCCTAATAATACAAAACCTCACCTTTTTGTTCAGAACTAATACCATCTTCAACAACCACTTCTAGAATATCAATAATTAAGGGGAATAAAAAATTGTAATCAATCGAAAAATTGATTCATAGTGTGATTCCCATCGTGTATCACATGCCCTCTTGAGAGTTATTTCTTGATTCAACCCTTGTCCAGTTACTAGTTCTCAATTATGTAATTCCATTAAAGTTCTCTCTCGTTGCTTATCTCGAAGTTGGTCACGTCACTTGCATGGAACTTGAGGGCCAAGTAAGTTTTGTTGGATATTTCATGGAGGTCATCATTAACTAGGAGTAAAATTCCATCTTGGTGATCACTATAAGGGTGTCCTCAACTTGGCATTCTCAACATGCAATTGATTTTGAAGGGGAGCTCCTTAGCATAATCTTGCTACAATCACTTTAATTGGTGTATCTCATGCAAGTGCGAATTGAGGAATTAATTTGTCCTTGTGAATGTGGTCTTCTTGGGAGAGACTAGAAGATCCTTTTTTAGTGGGGTTAGGCTTGTCAAGTAATAGTCACAGGAAAAATTCAATTTAGAAACTCACCACAACACCCTTGAGTACTTAATGTTTAAAGATGTATATTAAAATGCATCTTTAAATGATTTTTGGCCTTGGATAATTTTATAAATATTTGGCTAAGAAATAATACTATAATCCCTTGAAATTCTATAATTTAAAATTTTACTTGCTTTCAAATTATTTTTCTAAATTAGATATAAGTTTGGTTTGTATAATATCTTCTCATTATATATATATATATATATAAGAGAGAGAAGGAAGGGAGGGGAGGGGGGAGGGGAGAGAGAGAAGATTTGCATGAAAATTTAACACAAACATAAACGGTAGATTATGAGTCACAAGTGGCATTAGATTTTTTTATGTGGAGCATTTTGAAAAGGATAAGATCATAGTATTTGAATAATTTAATTATATTGATTGAAATTTACAATGATTCATCTTTTCTTGTCACATTGAAGGTGACATTACAAGGAAGGAAAATATGCTATTGCCAATTATTGGAGGACATGGAAGACAAAGCATGTTGGCTCTATTTAGTGATGGATGATGATGAATGAGAAGTGTTAGCGATGACTGACGGTGAGTACTATGGGAGGTTTGGCATTGACAGTTGTTTGTGGCAATTGATAGTGGAGGACATCAAGAGTACTGTTGGCGGACAATGGCGAACGTTGGTGGCGGACGATGATGAATATCAACAACATCAATGATGAGTTTTGGATGCTAGCATGCAGAGCTTTGGAATTCTTTGAGTCTCAAAGTGTTCTCATTTAAAATCATTGCTAATATGTAGAAGTATGATCAATTTATAAGTTTTTTGGAGAAGCATTGCAGTTATCTAGTTCTTATCTCCATCAAATAATGCATGTTGATTTCACTGTATTATTCAAGATTTTTAAAATATAAAGAAGCCTCAATAATCTCATAATTGGATGATCTTGTTTTCATTAATTTATAGTATGTAAAAATTGGAGATCATTTGATCTCTCAAAAGGTCTAATTTCGATCCATTTGAGCTCAAATTAAGATATTCTTTTTATCATTAGATTTTTTTTTTTATTATGACGCTCATTTTAACTATACATTTATTGCAAATAGATGTAAATATTTTAATCTAAATCTGTCTCACAGGCCTCCCATAAAATAGAAAGGAAAACTGCACAGAAGAAAATATATAATTTGCCGACCAATAGCCAAATTTACTTGCAAATTTACTTTGTTACTATAATTTGCCGAAATTTATAGGTATGGATGGAGAAATCCCAGCGGAACCTCAGCCTTATTTTCTACATTCCGTGCTATTATTGGTCCGCTGGTGGTGGTGGATCGATGCTTCTGCTTCTATTAAAAAAATTCATGCTATCCAGACTTCAATTTAGGTGACCTTCTCTAAAAAAAAAAAAGAGATATTCTCTTCCAGTTACATAATTCAAGAATTAACCGCTTGCTGACCGTTAGATTTGCTTCGATAGGTGTGACAAAGTTTAGCTTTATGGAGATCCTCATCCTATAATGTTTTACAACTATTAAAGCAGATATATTTAACAGGTTTCAACTTCAACTTTCAAACAAGTTGAATATTCGTGTTGCACAGGATCGATCTGGTTACCCCTGGCGGGCCCTTCTTTGCCTGGGTTCACTTTTGACCATTACCGACCGCGACTCTCCTTTTTGTTTTGAAATCTCTCTCTCTTTCTCTCACCTTTTTGTTTTGACATTCTCTCTCTCTCTCTCTCTCTCTCTCTCTCTCTCTCTTTCTCATCTGTTGATGGAAGCTGTGAAAGGCTTTACTGAGTTTAACTCTGTACCCTCGTTCTGTCGTCGGATCTCGTTTTCTCCCCTGCGAATCTCCTCAACCTGTCACGGCCCCGTCGAAGTTCAACTCCTTCACACTGCTGGCTTCCTCCGAAGCTGAGCTCAATCGAGCGGCAGCTCAGAAACGTACACTCTCTCTCACTCTATCATTCTTGCTGGATTGAATTTTCTAATATTACGAAGAATAAATTAGTTTTTGCTTGGATCTCTAAAGGAGCTTGTTTATTTGGCTTTCTGAGTGAAGGAGAGGATCTTGGTAATCTTACGAAAACTGGAGATTGGGGGCTGGTTTTGAGGACGTAGGAGTTGGATTTTAAGGAACTGGTTTTTTGGAGAGGAGAGGTGGGGATGAATCCTTTTTGCGTCTTGTGATAATTGAGAGCAAGATATGGCTTTCTGGGTTTTTATTGATCGAGTTTTGTTACTTTCTTTACTTGGACTTCTTTTTTGGCTGCTAAGTTGCTTGTGAATTAGATAGAGTTTGAGTTCAGTGTTGCAGCTAGAGAACAGCACTTGACCCCCTTTAATAGAAAATGCGTGCTTTGCAATGAAGATTTAAGGGATTGCACTGTAGTACTTTTTTTTTATGCTTTTTATATTTTTTTTGTTGAAATTGGGGTTTGTGGGGGTACGATTGGGTAGTTACCCAATTGAAGCTGGCGATCCGGTAATCCTCATTAGAGAGGGTTTTATGAGGTTGTTTGGCTACAAGTGCAGATTTAATTAAAGTAGGTTTAGGGCATCACCAAATATGCGTATGATGTCCTTTGATCGCTCCAGTTGAATGCCAAATCTTCCGCTATTTGCTTGCCGGTGAACAGTGCAACGCCAATATTGCTGTGGCACTGTTCACCTATGCAATTTTTCTGTCTCAACCGGATTTGCCGAAAAAATGCGTGAAAGAGGAGAAAGATGATTACCTTGGCAGAAACATGCAAAATGGAATTCGATTGGAAATGAATCGTGACATTTTTTTAGTTTCACTGCATTTTGGAGTGAAAAAAGGGATTTTCGGTTGGAGATGCTCTTAGTAATTCGTAAATTCAGATTTAGTAAATCTCGAAAGCATTAAATCTTGAAAAACATTTGGCATAATACATATAAATTTTGGTTAAATTTTAATGAACAGTTTAATAGATTCTTTCAAGATTTAATATTTAAATAAGGGAACACGAGTTTAACCTCTTAAATCTTACTTCCCTAAGATTTACCTCCAAGTACATGCGCCACAAATGGTGATGGTGCAATATTTTGCCATCTTTCTTCACTATATCTGCACTAGCATTTTACAATTATGATTTGCATTTAAACTTCACATATGGCAAAATCTAGATGTTTTGCTTCTAGATTTTGCAACCAATTGCCTTAGCTTTTATTTGATTGTAATTTTCCCATGCGATTGTTGATGTTGATTGAGAATAAGAAGAAACAACAATTATCCGTTGCACTTGGCGAAACAAAGGAAGAAGCAGCCTACTGTTGTAGTAAGCTGTGCAATCTACATTCTCTCTCAGTTGCATAGGCAACCCAATCCGACTGTTTTCCCACTCCTTGACTCTCTTGATTTGCACTTTAACGTGAATTATAAGACCCCATTTCAATACAATTTACGAATAGATTACAAGTCAAGACTGATAAAAGTCAAATTAATCAGAAGATCTCTTTAAAAAAATACAAAATTTCGCTCAGCCCAAAATACTAAATTAAATCTTAACCAAATATTTAAAATAAAGAAAGGAAACGTGATCAAGAGGAATCCATATATAACTCATGCAGGATCAATACTAGTAGTTTACAATGTCCTATCAGTTTTATGATTAATTTATACAACTCACAAGCATGAAAGAGCGACCAATTTATATTTGTAATTTTGGCAATAATTGAGAGAGTTCATTTGAGAATTTAGAAGTTGTTGCAAGAGAGACCTCTAAAATAGTGCAGTTAAGCTATTAAATATTGAGTTTCCTTTTAGTGAATGGTAAGGCTTTCATTGGGAACTAAAACATTAAGTTTGCTCATTCTTGGTCTCTCCTAGGATGGACGACTTTTTGAGTTGCAAAAAAATGAACTAAATTATGAGGCATAGTAGGTTAAAGTTGCCAATATCTTAATGGTATGTATTTGAATTATTACAAATATATGAAAGCAATATATTAATCAGAAGATGAGAACTATGTTTCATACATGCCAAAGTGCTGCACTAGGAAGTCACCTTTTGAACCCATTCAAGATTGTGAGACCCCACAAGGCCACAATGCAATAAAGTAGAACTTACATATATCAAGACATCTTTTGGTGTTACAATTGAAACTTTTAATGGGAACTTGTAACATTTGTTAGCTCATGCTGGAGTATTTTTAAGATATTTTGGCTCCTAGGAAGTTTCACTAGGGGATGAAATCATGAGGTATGTTAGGCCAAAGTGAACAATTATCGATTGATGAGAGATTAGATAGCTTTTATTTATTTATTTTTTTAATGAGAGATTAGATGATTAGTTATAAATGGTTATGAGAGAAATACACCACCTAATCTATGATGTACAAACATGAACACAACGACACAGATACTGGCACGACATGACACGAACACATGACACATCAATTATTGAAATATAGGACACGAACATGGGTTGTACACGGTATTGTAATTTTTATATATTAAAAATAGTGTATAAAATTTGAAAAAGCAAAATATTAAGAATAATTAAGAAATAATAAGTTTAGGGAAATAATATGTAATTTAATTAGGATTTGTGCATAAAGGGATTAATATTAGGATGTCAATGGTCGGTTTCGATTTTGTGATAGGCATCAAGAGGGGAGGCGACAATGTTTTCAACGGTCGGGCGTTGTTGTATAATGGGCATCGAATATTAATGTCAAGACGACGTCGATCATCGATCTCGAGATGATGTTGATTGTCGATGTTAAGATGACATTGAATAAAGATGAGATGTCCAAATGGCATAGGGGCTTTTATAAAATATTTTAGACACATGTTTGCGACACGTATGTCCAATTTATTTTTTAAATTTTTTTAATCAGACACATCTTCAACATGTTTGATATGTGTCGGAGGTGTGTCAGACACGTGTGGTGTCTGATACGTGTCTAATGCTGCATACCTCTTTGAGGAAAAGTGTCGGTGCATCATGACACCTCATAGATGAGAGCTAAGTTTCATGCATGTCAAAGTGCTTATGAGAGATGGCCCTTGAACCAATTTGGGGTAAAGCACTAGATGGTGGAATTAATCCATTTCTTAAACATCAACTGACCATCTCTAGAATCCTATTTATATGAGGGATAATTCAGAGCTACATAAGATCACTAGCAAGAACTTTAGTTACTTAAGTGTGAGGATTGTGAAACCTTCTATGCATAGTGAAGTTAAACTCTTAATCATCAAATATTTTTTGCATACTGGTTGGATTTTTATTGAGAACTTCAATGTTAAAGTGTGTTGATGCTGGAGTACTCTTATGATTATTGATCTCTAGAAATGTTGTGCCAAGAAACATTTGGTCAAAATGGATAAAATTTTGATGAGATTTCGAGTTTTTAAATTAGCATAACTCAATCGAAGCTGTTAAGGAGGTTGTCCTTTAGCATTTTTTGTTAAAACGTGCAATTAAATTTGTTGTGTATTGATCCGGTTTTAGATTAGTCGGAGCGGAAGACAATGGATTTTTTGTTATGCAATTCTTAGGAGGAAGCTTGAGCTTCTTGCAAGAGAGAGAGAGAGGAGAGAGGGAGAGGGAAGAGAGGGACAATGCTAATAGGAAATCCACTTCATTTATTCAATTGGGCTTACAAGAGAGGGTCACCTTACATTATTCTAAACAACCTCTATTTATAGGAATTTACACTGGTGTGATGTGATGCAAGAATAAATTAATCTAAAATTGGACCAATACACAACAATCTCCACCTTGGTTCGATTTTACGATCAAAGAATCACATGTGCGTTTGTTGCGACCTGTACTAACTCCCTGAGCAAATCCACCGAATCGAGCCCTATCTATCTTGCACCTGTCCTTCATTATGTGTTTCGATCCACTGCTCCAGCTTGTGCTCTCACACGTTCTAACCCACGCTCGCCTGCACTCGTCATTATTCCTCCTGTGATCTGCATGCTCGTACCTTGTGCATTGACTGCTTCTGCGTGCTTTTGGCCCACGCTTTTGTTCCTGTGCGGCACACCCGCGCTTCAGCATCGAGTGTACTCCGGCTCTCCAGTTTTCCCCTGGCACCCATGCGCTCTTCGACCTACGACTTTGCACGAGCCACCCGTCCAATTTTGAGTCTGCGACCAGCTTGCCGCCCTGAGGTTCTTAATCTTGCCGATTTTGATCCACTGCTCTGACACACAACAACCAAATGTGCCTTCTTGTTGAATTGCTCGTGTTTTGACCCAAAGGCTCCACCTCAAAGATCTGTCCGCTTGCTCGCACAAAAGCCTGCACACGAGGAAAATATGGCTTAAATCGTGCAAAACCCTTTTTGGCTTGCTCCGACACACTACCCAACCCGCTCCCGTGCATAAGATCTTGAACGACACCTCCCATGCCCTTATTTACCCTCCTAACTTTCGAACCCGACCTACAAAAAGTCTCCTATCCGCCTTATGCGAACAATCCCATGTGAGGCCTCTGCTGCTGGTTAGTTCACGTTTTTGAGCCAAGATGAGCTGATTGTCATTCTTGATGTCGCAAGGGTCCCACTAAATGTCCTTATCGTTGATTAGCTTCTTATGTGGCAAGAGCTTATCTTGCATGTAGTCGGCGATCTGGCATGCCCTATTCACGCGAATTCACGCCCTCCTCTGTTTCGCTTGCACCGCTCTTAACACCCGCTTCTGCCTGCTCCACTCGTGAATGGGTTTGCATGAGTGAAATCCTACTCCCACACCTCATATACACATGAACGAGCCCACTCGCTTTGACTTCCACGAACAAAACCCGTTGTCTTCCGCGATCGTGATCCAAGAACCATGTCGCGTGAACCGCATCTCCTGCCTTTGCGTCTTCACAGGGCCCACTCTGGAACTGTCTGTTCCATGTGGCACTTTCGCCTTTGTGCCCAGCGCACGATCCATTCGCTTGCCCCTGGCATCTACCTGCTCCGACCCACCCGCAATCTCATGCGGAAGCCAGCCTACGCGTGCGATCTTCAAAAGCACGCTCTTACGCCTGTGCTCCACACGCTCCACTTGCTCCCCTGATGGCACGAGGCGACTCCGATCGAACAACGCCCGACTATGCATCCCTATCATGTGCACAACCGGCCTATCCAACCTCCCTTTCTTGGACAGAAACTTCCTTCACCTCGAGATCGCTTTAACGAGGCTTTGATACCACTTGTTATGCAATTCTTGGGAGGAAGCTTGAGCTTCTTGCAAGAGTGAGAGAGCGAGAGGGAAGAGAGGGAGCAGAGGGAGAGCGCTAATATGAAATTCAATTCTTTTTGTCAATTGGGCTTACAAGCCTATACATAGGAATTAAACACCGTTGTGGTGCTTTGCGGAACATTTTAAGTAAAATCGGACAAATACATTACAAAATTGATTCACTTTTTATATGATTAAGCAAAATAATAGTATTGTTTCAAAGTTTGAAGTAAAGAAAGTGGAGTGATGGCAACTTTTAATTAACAGGTCGTAATGCCATGACAAGACATCCTTAAACTAGAAAGAGATAATCTGATCCTTAGAACTCCACTGGGATAAAACGATGTTATCAGTTTTCTTTCTGCATCTTTCACTTTCCTAAGGTTTTATGGCGCAGAAGGTTTTCCATAAGACGTCGAGATTTCAACTTACACGGGTAGAAAGAAACATGTTAATTTAGATTACATACATATCTTTAGGCGTTTAAACCTAAGTTCCAAGTCTACAAAGTCATTGTCCGGTGCCTTCATATTTTAGGAACATTCTATAAAGCAACATTTTATTTCATCCTTTACTGCAGTTACAGTAAGTAATAAGAATTTTTTGGAGCCTGTTGTCTTTTGTGTTACTTAGTTTGTTCTTATATTATCTTTCTGTAATGAGAGGTATAACCTTTTAAGTTTGGAATCAAGCATCGTTTTAATTTTGAGTCACTCTTATATTTCTGACGTCTTTATGAATGCAGGTCTCAAGTACTTTGAGAAGATTCATCTGATACTGAAAATTTCTTTTGTTACATCTAACTTTTAATTTTTGTAGGTGCAGTGCTTTGAGGTTTAGCTTCACTGGTGGTCTGAATCCTTTAATTCATTGTGCATGTCGGCCCCTGTGGTTTCTGCACATGAGGTGGAACCACTGCCATCTTTTTCACGGAGAGATAGCCAGTCTTTTGATGCCAGTTGCTTCTACAAGGAACCATCAATTGTGGCCAATGGACAAGCTTATCATTTATGTGATACAACTTTTTGTGAACTCCTACTTCCCAATGGGGATATGTACTCGGGAACAATTTTGGGATACACACCGGAGGGGTCAGGAAAGTATATCTGGTCAGATGGTCATACTTATGAAGGTGAATGGCGAAGAGGAATGAGGCATGGTAAGGGAAAACTTACATGGCCTTCAGGAGCTGTTTATGATGGTGAATTTTCTGGTGGCTATATGCATGGTTCTGGCCTTTATGTTGGGCCAGATAAGTCAACCTATAATGGTCGCTGGAAGCTGAATCTCAAGCACGGGCTAGGACAGCAAAGCTTTCCTAATGGAGATGTTTTTAATGGTTCTTGGATTCAAGGAAATATTGAAGGACTTGGAAAATATGTCTGGGCTAACAAGAACATTTACGAAGGTTATATGAGAGGTGGGAAGATGTCAGGTAAGGGAACCCTTACTTGGGAAAATGGGGATGCCTATGAAGGGAGTTGGTTAGATGGTATGATGCATGGATGTGGAGTTTACACCTGGAATGATGGTGGCTGCTATGTTGGTACATGGACTAGAGGTTTAAAGGATGGAAAAGGTACCTTTTATCCAAAAGGAAGTAAAATACCTGCTGCACAAGAATGTTACATTAACGCTTTAAGGAAGAGAGGATTGCTTCCTGATTTGAAAAGGCAAAGTCATGGCTCTCGCATTCGTCATTCATCTTCTATTGATATAGGAATCATCAAGGTTAATGACACACGAGGATCTACTGGTGTCTCATCTGACAATCTTCCCCAAGGCAATCTCTTAAATTTTGAGCAGTCTCGTGGGGGAAATGTAGCTCTGGAGAGACGATGGAGCCTTGAGGTAGCAATTGAAAAAGTCATAGGTCACAATTCTGTTTTAAGTTCTGGCGAGAGTTTCCGTGAAAGTGAGGAACCAGTTGATCCTAATGTTCCAATTTTAGAACGGGAATACATGCAAGGAGTTCTTATCAGTGAGCTTGTGATTAACAATAGCTTTTCTGCCTCATCTAGAAGCGAGAGAAGACGTCAAAAAAAATTAATTGGCATCAAAAAGCCTGGGGAGACCATAATCAAGGGTCACAGAAGTTATGATTTAATGCTTTGTCTGCAGCTTGGAATCAGGTAAGTTCGGTTCTTCACTCTTCGTATTAGAATGGGCTCTGTTAACTTTTTTATGGGGACAATTTTTATGTATATACCTATTATGCGTGCAGGTTCCACCTGTTTGCATGCATTCACGAGTGATTTCATGCATGAATATAAGTGTAAAATTTGTTTGGCAAGTGAAACTTAACATGTGCTGGTTCTAACTTTAAATCTGCAGATACACTGTTGGAAAAATTACACCAATACAAAGGCGTGAAGTTCGTACATCAGATTTTGGTCCTCGTGCAAGCTTTTGGATGGATTTTCCCAAATCTGGCTCTCAGTTAACACCTTCCCATCACTCAGAAGATTTTAAGTGGAAAGATTATTGTCCCATGGTCTTCAGGTTAGTTTTGACAATATTTATATTTTTGAAGAAGCTCTAACAATTCTTTTGGTCTTTAGGTGAAAGTTGCATGGAGTTCCCATGTCAAAATACCTTCATTTGATGTGTATTAATTCTTATTTTACTGTAGAAACTTAAGAGAAATGTTCAAGATTGATGCTGCAGACTACATGATATCAATTTGTGGAAATTCTGCATTGAGAGAGCTTTCTTCTCCAGGGAAGAGTGGCAGTGTCTTTTTCCTCTCTCAAGATGACCGGTTTATGATTAAGACACTACGCAAATCCGAAGTGCAGGTATTTATCTCTTTTAACACAAGGATGGTATATGTAACCAAAAATGGGCTAGATACACTAGTGGTCATATTTATTTTGAATCCAAAAGCTAAAGCTTAAACCTACTGGGGAGGGCCAATCACTTGATATGTTTATACCAACTTATTTTTGAACTATCGGATGCGGATAGAAATTCAAGTGATGCAGGACTACGTATGCAATGCTTAATTCATTTGGATTTGCACAACTTATGATTAGAATAATTCAAGAATAAAGCTACGGGCAAATTCGAACAACAAAATAAAACAATCAGTGGTTATCCGATTAGGCTTAAATCTCATGATGAGAGCTTTGAAGCTTCCAAAAATAAATAAGAAAAATAACACAACAAATAGTAGTAGTCTTCAAAATAATCCCTAGTCTAACAATGAGAATTATGATGCATCAAGGTGCGCT
The DNA here is from genome assembly GCF_001605985.2 of Dendrobium catenatum. Lineage (NCBI taxonomy): Eukaryota > Viridiplantae > Streptophyta > Magnoliopsida > Asparagales > Orchidaceae > Dendrobium > Dendrobium catenatum. Next base: position 3,402,043 of record NW_021318796.1, on the reverse strand, counting down.
CAATTCCTACGATTACTAAGCTTAAGCAAGAGCAAGGCCTAAGAGTCCGTCGTGACTTTAATCAAACCAACGAGAGTTTAGACTAAAAGGAATAAGATGCAAGGGAAAAGAGAAACCTTCGTTAGGGAGAGGTGGAGATACTCCACTCGATGCCTTCAAAGTGTTTGTCAATGGCTTCCGCCAAGGCAAATAGGATGCGCTCCACGTAGTCTTCAACGGTGTAGTCAATCTCCAAATTCACGTCAAAGAAGGTGGATCGTAGGATGTCGGTGAAGCCGTCTTCGTCCCAAGTTATCCCATACTCAATCTCCGGATCCGCCATTCATGAGTAGTGAAGGTGAAATCTCCTTAGCCTTTGATACTCCTTGTAAACAATGGCAAAGAGAAAGAAGTTTCTCTTGCAAGTTGATGAAAACAAACTATCAAGACTCTTGACCAAGATCTGAAATTAGTTCCAGATTTTATCTCCAAAATCTGAAGGGAAGTTTCAGATTTTTAAAGTAACAAGGTGGAATTAGAGGGAGAAGTCTTGAGGCATTAATCTCCTTGAAGTAATTAAGAAGGAGAGAGAGAGAGAGAGAGAGATTCGGTTTTGAGAGAGAGGGAGAGGGCCGGCGGTACAAGGGAAAAAGGAGGGGGATTTATTTCCTAAGTTGTTACCTGGGTTTAGGACATAAATTAGCAAATTGAGGCTTAGGGAAATTCGGCCAGCAAAGATCAAGGAGAATTGAAATAATTTCCTATAGCAAAGTTGGAGGTTTAGGAAATAATTCCAAAGCCAAGCAAGGGGGGCCGGCGGCATTAGGGAGGGATTTGTGGAGAGCAATTAATGATGCTTGATTTGGATTTGAATATTAGGAAAGGAGTTTTAAAATACTAATTGAATTTTAAATTCAAATAAGTTTTAATGAGGAAACTTTTCAAAAATAGCTTTCATAAATTAGGAAAGATTTCGAATTTCAAAATATATAATTTTGAATTAGAAATCAGCCCAAAATATGGCCATCCAAATTAAGCAAGGAATCTTGGAGGGAGAAAGGAGTGGGAGGGGGCGGCGGCTAGATGGATGGAGCCGGCGGCATGGGGTTCGGGTTGGGCTTGTGCCGTGAGGTTGAGGGAGATTTGTGGAGGGGGAATTCAGGTGCTAGGGGATCCGGCGGCTAGGTGAGGAGGGAGGGGATATGGGGGAAACAACGGGAAGAGAAGAGAACGAGATAAACGAAAGAAACCACGAACCCGACTTATCTAGGTTGGTAGGTATTGCTCCAAACTTCTTCCTCTCCTAGGAAGCTCTCTCCATTAGAACTCTCAAGATCTCAATGCTCATGCAAGAAGGAATTTTAATAAGCAATCATTCATTAATTAAAATAGAACAAAGGGGGCTTTAAATAGCCTCATACAAAGGACTCAAAACAAAAGACACAAATGCTCCTTTGGGCTTACATACGACCTCCCTTCATAAAAGGGTACAACGGGAAAACAAGATGACACCTAAGCAAATAAGAAAATACATGAATAAATAAATAACACAAATGACTCAGAAATATAATGACTCGATCGTGGCCGTAGATCGGCGGCCGCATCTCTGATAAAATTTCCACGATATTATGTCCCCATCATCAAGACTTCATGTGCCTTAAAAATTTTGGTTGAAAAATAAAAATAATAAATAATAATAAAAGAAATCTAAGTCGGCAAAGCAAACAAAAAAAAGAGTATTGCACGTTGTCTTATCCCCACGACTTTGAAGTGACCCACGTTATTGGAGCAACTGTTCCTTACACTCACTTGTGCTCTTTCACAATCTGGATTGTTCTACTCCCGAATGAAGACTATTATTCTGTCTCAAGTGAACAAGCATGATCTGGCACCGAACCCGAGCCGGCGAGCACCTTTGTCTGCCCCAATTTGCGTAGACAGACCATACTGGATCTCTATCCCGTGTGTTGGCCTCGATTCATATACCCGGTTTCGTTTCGCACAACGGCTCCAACATACGTGTCCGCCTCCGTCGGCTTCCTTGAACGTGCCCTCCTGGCCTCCCTCCATATGCAACACCAGTCTAAGCGGCACCCGGTCCCTCTACTTCCGTATGACCGGTCGAGCAGCCCCCCTCCTATTCTTAAAGCAAATGGAGTCCCGGCCCATCCCTAAGGCATATCCGGGACGATGGAACCATGAAATCTTTATTGAGTTTACCTCATCCCCCACAACCAAAATTAAAATTGTTGTACATCTAACATCGATTCATCCTTAATCGAGATTTCTCTTCTAAGCATTAGGAGGGGTAATTAACTATGAGGGCTTGCACTCATAGGAAGTGCTGATGTCAATCATAGGGAGAAATCTAGTTACTTTAAATTTTAATCTACCTCAGAAAAAATGGGACCTAAAGCTTGCGAAAGCGGGGTTCGTGCCTAAGCGTCATTAAGTCCTGAGCAAACAATCTCTTCCTCATATTAGTGCTCCCTCCAATTCCCCCCGCCCCCAAATGTAAATTATATCAAGTATAGTACATTAAGAGGCCAATCAATTACATGGCTATGTTGTGAGAGTCATCTATTCTTAAACTTTATTGTTCCATGGTAAATATCCAAATGACCTGCATGTTGCGTGAGTCACGAGCCTTGAACCAATATTGGGATAGATTCACCAATGATCCAATTTGTTTTCAAAGCCTATTAGTGAAGGCTGACTATTTGATATTTCTGCACTACATGTTTTTCAATTATATGATAGAGGATTTAGTCCAAAGCTTCACATGCATTATTAATGTTGGATGGGTATGAAAGTTGATTTGTAAAGTTTGCCCACCAAAGTTGAAGAGGTTATTTTTGTGATATAATGAAATATTTGCATCAATTTGTCTTGTTTGGTTCTTTCAGTAGCAAGTTCAAGTAACTGCACTATTTGACCTTGCTAGTTATTACTTTAAGCCTGATGCTTACAGCTTCTAAGAACTTAATTAGTTCTGCTCTTTAGTAGATAAAAGGATTTGTAGTTTTGTCTGTAAATTAAATTGTTGACGGTGTCTCAAATACGCCCATTTAAAAGACGCAACTGTTATTTTTGAGATGAACTTTCACTATGATATTCAAAGAAATTCTGTTAGTACCCTTACCAAACATTTGTTGTACACAAAGATGACCTATTTTACAAAGATTCCAATGTTTGATCATGATGTTAATGGGGAATTAAAATACAAAAGAAGAATTCAGTACTTTAAGATTTTAAGATGGACATGTGGAAACATTCGGAAGAATAAATTAAGGAATGTTTATATTAAAGAGACGGTTGGAGTGACATATATTTACTGAATTGAAAATAGATTTAGATAATTTGGATATATACATTGAATAGTAGAAAATACATCCATTAACTGGGTAGATAAAATTAATTTCTAAAGTTCAGGAAGGAAAAGAGAGAGCCTAAGAAAACACAAATAAAAGTTATTCAAAATGATTTGCAATGAACAAGTTTAATATCTTAGGAAATGATAATACTAGCTTTTTGTCCAATATAAACTATTATCTCATCTTAAATAGAAAGGATGACATATGATTATTGCATGGTTCTTCTAACCAAGTACTCATGTAGGTGTTGCTGCGGATGTTGCCGAATTATCATCACCATGTAAGAACTTACGAGAATACGCTTATAACCAAATTTTTTGGTCTCCACAGGGTGAAACCTTTTAGTGGTCAAAAGGTGCTAACTAGAAACCAATAATGATATTCTGCTTTTTGTCTAATATAAACTATTATCTCATCTTATATATTTCATCTTTTTTAATTGCAGTTCCGGTTCGTTGTAATGGGAAACATGTTTTGCACAGAATTAAGAATTCATCGAAGATTTGACTTAAAGGGATCTTCTCTAGGGCGTTCTTCTGACAAAATTGAAATTGATGAGAATACAACACTCAAAGATTTAGATTTGAATTATTCCTTTTATTTGGAGCCTTCGTGGAGGGATGCTCTACTCATGTAAGGAAATATCTTGGATATTCATTCTTTTTTTTCTTTTGTATGTTTTTATATGAATATGTTATTTATCGTTTTATTATTATTATTTATTTTGCATAAGCTATCATAACTAAATTAGTTAGTTTGAAAGGTTCTAACGGGAATATTACCTTTAATTATTAATGTAAACCTATTGAGTAGTATTTCATTAGTAAATAAATGACTTTATTTTTGTTTAGCAGTTGCTATATGATAGGGATCCAAATGGAATTTTAAAATATCATATGATATAGTTATAATGAACAAATGCATTATATAGCGAAACCGATACTTAGTTTAACTAAAAAAACTACAAAGTTATAAGATTCATATAACTACACAACACAAAGTATTAAGTATAATTTATATCTTAAAATATAAAGACACCTCACTTCAAATATTCTTTTATGAGCATCTCTATAATTAATTCAGAAAAACAAGACTTGATTCTTTAATGTAATCCTACTAGGATTGGTAACTCTTTGATTACCACATAATTACTTTAGTACTAGTTAATGATTGTTATATATCTTTAATAATTTTAGCATGTCCTTGACACTTTTTTTTTCCTTATTCTGCAACAAACTTGACTGGCCTTTAAATTTCTTATAATTTTCCTTAGTATACGTATCTTTTTCTTCTTATTCTTTAGCATTTTTACATTAATCATCAAAAGTTAAAGGCTTTGTTTTGCTTATTATCCTTTTTGTCAGAAGTTATATTTATAATCATTATAAATCTTAGTAGTATTTTTTCTAGTCCTAAAAACATATTTTTCTTTCTAGTAATCATTTGTATCTTTTTACTCCACCACGAAGTCCTCTTCAGGGGCTTCCGAACCCATTGTCCTGATTCACTTGCATGCATCCTCCCCTGCTTGTCAAGTTGAAGGTTTTCCCTTTTTGGATCATTGTCAAGACTCTAGCCAATAAATCAAATAACTATATATGCTTGAATTGTTTGATTTATTTCTAAAAAATCCTGACAGTTTTATTCCAATCTTTTCAATGGAAATATCAATATTAGCTTACATCAAGTTTGGTTTAACTAAAAAGATTTCAATTTATCTTTTTTCATAACCTGTCTTAAAAGATTTAATAACTTCACTTTCTTGTTTCACTATTTTTTAAGGATGATTTTTTTACACTCCTAAAATATACATCTATAAGTATTACTTTATGGTGAGTAGTCAATTTATCCAGAAATCGCCTTACTATCATTACAAAATGAATTTCAGTAAGTATATATATATATATATCCGCATTATGAAGAGTTGTAAAAAGACGAGGAAGAGAAATTATATGATTGTTGATGGCTTCCTTAATTGAGTAAACTCAACTTCCATATGTTTTGTGTGTTCATAATAAATAGGATATACAACAATTTGAATGATAATGTTATTGTTTGTATGTTGAGGAGTGGGATTAATTTGAGAAAATTTGAATTTAGATAGTTCATGAAATCATATAGTCTTTGAATATGTGACAAACATTGTGTGATATTCAGACTCAATAAATGATATAGACCAGCGAGGCTGTTTTTACTCATTTATGAGACCAAATAGAGAGCGTTTTGGCTTGCATACAATCAAAGAAGAAGAGGCAGAAATGTCAGGTGGAAGAACCATGTAGATCTGCTCCTTGAGATCATCATGAAGAAAGGTATTTTGAAGTCAATTTGATGCAGTGGTCATTCTTGTAAATTAGTAATCGAGATGACTCATAAGATAGGAATTTTTAGCCATAAGAGCATAATTTCTTTATGGTTAACCCCATATTCTTGCTTGTTATTCTTGCTGAATTATTTTGGACTACAATTTAATTCATCAAAATTAAGAAGAATATATATTTTTGATAGATGCTCAACATGAGTAGTGAAGAAAAATTGATATTTCAAGAAGACAAAATGATGAGTGATGCAAAGATTTTGGAGCATGAATCATAGTAATTATAACCTTTATAAGAAGTACTATAGCTCAAATATGTACATTAGATAGATTGAACAGAGATTTTATGGGTTGGTAGATGAATAAAACAAACACAACCAAATGTATGCATATTATGATGGTTGGGATACTTCTGGAATAGATGATAATAAGGAGAGTCAAAATTCAATACACAATAAGGTAATCTATTAATTAAATAAAATACCATGTTCAAAGCTTCAACCAATAATTTAGGTGTAACAATAATATCTTTTTTTTTTCTTCTTTTTTTTTTTTTTGAGGTATACAGGAACATGATTGCTGAGAAATAATTCCTCTTTATGAGAAAATTCATGAAATTGAAGTGACATACCCTAAAGTTGGATCTTAACACTTTGATGCTTGATGAGAATTGAGCTTTAACACAGGCTGCAAAATTTTGAAAGATAGATAATGCTTCAATTTTTTTATGAAAAAAAAGTATCCAAGTACATTTATTGTAATCATTAATGAATATCATAAAGTATTTATAATATGTATGCGATATAATAGAAATAATACTCAATTCATCCCTATAAGTCAAATCAAAATAGTTATCAACATAACTGGCATGTGATGGGAAGAAAACTTTTATTTTGTAGATTTCATATGTTGATCAATCAAATGAAAGATGAGAAAAGAAATAATTTTGTTATCTAAAAAATTAGAGTTCATCAAATGAGATAAAACAGTAGAATTCAAATGATCTAATTATTTGTACCATTGGTTGTTATTTTGAATTATTGAAGTACATGGCAATGCGACAACCTCAAAGATAGAAGGATGCAAGAGAAATACACATCCAACTTTAAGTCTCTCGATGAGTATTTTCCCTATCACCCAATCCCACACAATGCAACCATCAAAAGAAAATTGAATATCTATATTATTATCAATCAAGTTTTCTATTGAGATAAGATTAATATAAAGCTTAAGAGATATGTGAACAACTTTCATGAAAGAATTAATATTCCTAATAATTTTAATTGATAATCGACTATCATTAGCAATCTGAATAGATGATAATCTATGATATGATCTAAATATTGTGAAGAAGATATGTAGTATCAGTTATATGATTAGGTGCGGGTGTACCAAAATCCAAAAGCCAAGATGGAAGGGATTAATGCATTGATATAAAAATTAGGCAAATAATAGAACATCTGAAACAAATGAGGTAAAAAAGAAATGTATAAAGAAAGGAAATAGGGATGCTGATGGATATGTGTGAAACAAAAATTAGGATATAAAGATCTTACTTCTTAGATTAAAAAAATAGAATTTTTAATTGAGAGTTCTAAACAGTATTTGTTTTAGAAAAAAGATGAGCAGAATTAGGTAGTATGTTGTAGATGCATCCATAGAAAGTGAAGTTAAGTAACAATGAAGATGTATAAATGGAAAAATCTCTAATATAAGAAGCCTATCTTGATTTTGGAAGGTCATGATAAATTTCGGAGTAATATGATTAATAATTTTTTTAATAAAATTCAAAATTTGAAATGAAGGCAAATGATTCAAGAAGAAACATCTTAGTATCGGTATTTAAGAATAAATGAAATCTTCCTTATGATTGATAAAATGATAATATAGGAGAGGATGCTAAGGCACAAACAGAAAGAAAAAATAATCATGATTGAAATGAAGATTTTTTTTTTTCAGAGAATCAATTATATAGGTGATTTAAATTCTAAAAAAATTAATATAAAAATATTGAAAGTAATAAAATGATCTTCATATATATATAATTTTTGTTGTTATCTTCGAAAGTGGCTTTGAGACGGTTTCTTTGGATTCAACAGCCAGTTTTTTTTTTTCCATCAATTTTCCTTATTATAATGACAACAAAATTACTGCACCATGCAAGTTGGAGTTCTTAATTTGGATTTGATTCTCAGTTAATTTTACGTTCCCTTTCATCTCCATCAACAATTTCACCCAAGCGCGTCTTTTTTTTTCTTCTTGGTTGTATGATTCTTTTATATTGGTGTCATGTAAAAGACTTCTGAACAATGCCAATTGGCCTACAGCTTTTCTAACAAAGCAGCAATGATTCAATGAAGATGATTCAATGAAGCACTCATGTTTCAATATTATCTGCAACTCCACATGTAGGACATTTCGCAGCAATATTATTATTATGCTGTTCCATTGGATTGGTTAGATATTTTTTACCTTATGTGCGACAACAACCTTATTAAGTTCATAAAGATACAAATAACAATACAAGTTTACTGTATCCTAAAGGATCAATAATTTGGTGACCAGATAAAAATCTGTGTACCCTTCTCCATGTTTTTTCAATATAGAAACTTCCCTTTGAGATTGGCTAGCATAAAAACGAAATGTAATTATGGATTATTCTGCAAGCTTGTATGTCGGTTAAACATAATTCAGTTTTATTTAACTAATTTCTGCAAAGAAGTACGTGAAACTATGAGATAATTTGCAGAATTTGGATTCCTATTTGAGTATCAAATTTCTATTTCTTTGTGATTTTAATCACATTCACTCCATTTTTATTTTCTTTATTTCTGCAGGCAAATTGAGATAGATAGCAAATTTTTGGAAGCACAGCGTATTATGGATTATAGCCTTCTATTAGGCGTCCATTATAGGGCTCCAACGCATTTAAGGTCTGAAGTATCTCAACGAAGAAATGTTGCATCAAATAGATTAGCTATTCTTTCAGAAGAAGGTAACAACGTGAACTTCACCGTAGTTTTCTCAAAATACTCCAACTCCATAGTGTCTAAGTTTCTTTCCTTGCAGATTTAGTTTATTTGTCAATTATACAGGGTGAGGAATTTGTCCATTGCAGCTTTTATAGATAATAGGGAGATAGTGGTCAATTTTACAGCTAAATGAACATTCATCATATTTAGTTCATAATTTCTTTTTAGAATTAAATTCAATCCCGGTCTAATTTTAATGAAAATAAAATATTTAAAGTTTGAAATTATCCTACAATACAGAAAAGACAATAACATGTGAGCACTAAATGGGATTTTCTAGGATGATTTTGATGTTCTTGGAGTTGAATGCAGTGCCAGTTTTAAACTCTTCGTAGATGCACTCTAGTTATTAGTGTAAAATTCAATTAGAGTGCTATTAATGTAAACTTCAATTTAATTGAGCCTTGTTCTATGGAGAAACTTGTTCCCTATATATACTCGGAAAGGTTTTGGAATTTTTATTTAAAAGATTTATTTTTTTATTTATTTATTTATTTTTTTTTTTGTTCCGTGCTTTCTTAATCTTCTGTTAATTGAATGTATTGAGCCTACTTTAAATAGTGTTTTACAAATTTATCATTCCGCTGCAGTTCTCTATAACATGGTCAAAATCCGAAAGATTTTCACACTAATGTTCAGGTAATATGATTCATTTGCAGCTCAAGAGGATGACATTTCTAACTATCCAGAAGGCCTTGTTTTGGTTCCTCGTGGGGGTGATGGCAACAGCGTTGTTGTGGGACCTCATATAAGAGGCAGGCGCTTGCGTGCATCTGCAGCTGGCGATGAAGAAGTGGATCTTCTACTTCCAGGCACAGCGAGGTAACACTAGAAAATAGCTCTCCGTCCAATGCATTTTACCTTTACAAAACAAAAAGTTTGAGATAAGGTCTATAAGTTCGGTTTTGGTCTTGATGTTGATTTTGTCCCTGAAAGGAAGTGCCAGTTTCAGTGGTTTATGGTTTTTTTATGTTTATTTTTGGTTAATTTTTTTATTTAAGAAAATCCTTAAAGCATTAAAAAAAACTTGTTTTAATATAAATTTTTAATCATAAACACAATATTTATTGGCAAATTTTGATCAAGCTATGGGGAAATTATTCTGTGCGGACTCCGAACAGGAAGTTTTCGTCTGGACTGTAAGTGTACACAGTGTTTACATAAATAGGAATTTTCTGTCCCTGACTCCACACAGAATAATTTCTCAAGTTCTAGCAGTTTTGCCAATATTAATGATTTTAGCCCTCCATTTCAAATGGAGTTACTACCAATTCATCCAAAATACCATCGAAACTATCCAAAACGGATTTAAATTAAAAAAAAAAGTCATTTTGGGATAATATCGGCTAAACTCAATTTGAAAAGAATTGTTTCGACTTGAAAGTCAAAATTATGGCCCGAGATTTGTTTTTGAAACCTAATACATAAGTTATAAAATCATGTTTTTTTTTTGTTGCTCAGGCTACAGATTCAATTGGGAGTCAACATGCCAGCAAGAGCAGAGCATATTCCCAAGATAGATGATGAAAAGCAGATGTTCCATGAGGTTTATGATGTGGTCCTCTACCTAGGAATTATTGACATACTACAAGATTACAACATAAGCAAGAAGATTGAGCATGCCTATAAATCCCTTCAGTTTGATCATCTTGCCATCTCTGCAGTAGATCCTCAATTTTATTCCAAGCGCTTTTTGAAGTTCATCCAAACAGTTTTCCCTGAAAATCGGTAACATGTAAATTCTCTGCCATTTTATGTATATTTTGTTCGGAACAATGTATGGTTCTTTTCACGAGGCCCAAATGTGTATTTTGATCCAAGATTTTTCAAAACCTTGTAGCAAATTAAACATAAATTTTTAAGCTTATATCAGCCAAATATGGCTTTTTGTATCCATCTACTGGTCTATTTCCCAGTTATTGTCGATGTTAGAAAGCAGATCTGCTGACCCTTTTTTTTATTTTTTATTTGAATGATTCATAAATACGTCTTTTAGAAATATCAGTATGAATCTGCTTAGTTTCATGTAAATGTTTCATGTCAAATGTATACAGCTTTTTAGCAAATGTAGATCATTCTATAAACTTCTGAATACTGATAAATTTTTTAGAGAAACCTGTCTAAAACTGCTTCGAACTAGAACGCATTCTTGCACAAAGCTCAACTTATTTCTCGAGATTGATAGGGCACACAGAGCACATTGTGTACATATTACAGTTATTATTGGCTGTATTCCATCTCGAAATTAATCATAATTACGTCAGGATTCATCTATTATTGTTGTAAATGTTGTGTAATCGCTATTGTAGAATCTTCGTAATTAAATAGTGTAGTTTAAATATTTAGATTTAGGAGTACAAATGTAGATTTCTTATTCACCCGGATTTGATTGATGTCATTGTTCAACTTGTAACAAATTGCCTATTTCTTATAACATGCATGAATTATTCTATGCGAGCACCGAATAGGGAGAACCGTCCAGTTTGTCTTTGTAAGCAGTAAAAGCGCAGTGAATAATCTCTCTATAACATGACTGGCTCTCAGTACGAAGGCAAGCAATCTAATTGAAATGGAATTAGGTCTCTCTCATTCTATGTCAACAATGTAGGTTTTGTTTTGGACAATTTTTTTATTGCTTTCTAAAACAGTTAAGAACTTTTTGTATACTAAAAATTTGTTTTAAAAAGTAATAAGAAAACAAGGTACAAGCCACCATTATAACTCAAAAGCATGATAAGTTAGTTTAAAGGAAAACATAGAGACAAGTCAATGAAATTGCGTATGACAGTCTCAATCATAACTAGGATCCTGCTATAACTTAGCTATATGCGAAAAAGAAGCAACTAATTACCTGGAAGAAGCCGCCCGGTAGGAGATAACCGTCGAAGGGCACATCCAGGAACGCATTTTTTCCATTGCCACCCCATCCAACAAAATCAGATTAAGGCTTTGTTTGGGACTCCTTTTTTACTGCTTCATAAAATAACTTTCTAGTAAAAGTTAAAATTTTTGTACTCGAAAGCTGCTTTAAGAAGCAACAAAAAACCCTCCGTTTGGGACGGCTTCCTTACTGCTTCTTAAAACAGCTTTTTAGTAAAAAAATTTAATTTTTATTCTAAAAAATTACTTTAAGAAGCAGTAATAAAGCCATCCCAAACTAAACCTAAGACTCTGCTCTGGACCAGCATCCCACTTTACTGTGCAGCATTTCATGGTCTGGATCCGCTTTTCTGTAAAATCCTGAAGCTGTCCATGCAAAGAAGCAAGATCAGTAAGATCAACAAGAGCGACACAATTGAAAAATATTAACGTTCTGTTTGATTCCCTGCTTTTTGAAATTCAATCTTATCGTTTGGGATGGCTTTCAAAAATTAAAATATTTATACTAAAAAGCTGATTTAAGATGTAGTAAGAAAGGAAAGCCTAAAAAACAAGTGAATGTTCGGTCTTAGTTATTCAGAAGACAGTTTTTAAAAACAATCGATCATTCTTTGGAAGTGAAAGCAACTTCAGAAAACCAAATCGCGGATTGCCCTATTTAGGTGATGCTTCTTATTGAACCAAAACCCATGCTTGGCTCCATTGTAAAGTGAAAAGTTCTTGTTGTGTTTGACATTGCAGCAATTCAATGAAAATTCTGTGGCAAATTTACAGTTTTAGTTGAACTAGTTGAATTTTTTTAAAATTTTGCATGGCTTTTTAATCAGAATGTTGCTCAAGATGTGGAAAAACTTAAATTATCTGTACTGTTTTTATAATATTAATCACTACATTAGCGCACTTGTAATTCAGCCCAAATGGAACTGATGTTGTCAAGATTTTTCCATTCGATGACTTCAACTAGTAATTCCAGCATAAATTATGCTTTTTTTATATGTTTAACAGAAGGCAAGCATTGCTAACCTTCGTAGGATCACTCATTAAAACTAGACCGTCAGCCTTGCCTCACAGAAACAAGCACGAAAAGACCTAAAAATTGAGAATAAAAGAAGATAAATCAAATCTCATGGCATACCTGCTGGAATCCCTGAGCGGGCGAGGTCCTCGTCATGGCCCAGTCGGTCCGCCCGCCGCACAGAGCCCACCCCAGAAGGAAAAAAACAGGGTTTCTTCATGCCAAGGACCCGATACCATTGCTGGTCATTTTCAAATTGGCCTTAAAGGTGATGCTTCTGGTACGAGAACTTTCGATCGAGAGAGCTGAAGAAATGCCGAACAATAGTATCGAAGGATAAGTTTCTTAGAGGAGAGTGATTACTTCAGCATATCAGTACCTAATCTATTTATTTGAGAATTAATTTTAAATCACCTTTTTTTATCAACTTTTTCATTCTTATATGTAGTATTTATAGCCTAATATATCATATATGATATGCATTTTTAAATATTTTAAAATACTTTAAAATTTTAATGAAGCACTTGAGGGATAGCTTGAAACTTTGAAACATTAATTGAAGTATCAAATGGTTTCGAATCTCTATGATTATAGTGAAAATGCATTGCTCGACAAAACGAATCCAGCAAGTGTGATATCACTTGATTCTGATGTCATTAAAGTACTTAAATGTTGAATAAATAGTTTATGATCAAAAGATTTTACATAAACTGTTCGATGGTTATACACTTTGAAACATTAATTGAAGTATGACATGGTCTTCGAATCTTGCATGCTTATAATAAAAATGAGCTACTCCACAAAATAAATCTAAAAAGTCCAATATCACTTAATTCTAAGGTCATCAAAGTACTTAAATATTGAGTAAATAGTTTATGATCAAATGATTTAATATGAACCGCCTAAAATACCCACTTTAAAACTACCTTAAATAGATTATTATTCTCAACATAAAGCGAATATGGGCTGGAAGAGGGAAAGAGCTTGGAGATTAAAAAACCCTAGAGCTACACTTGACGTTTGACACCGATGATCACCGATATCCATTGTTATTGCCATCGCCTGATTGTCATTATCTGGTATCGTCGGCAAACTATCATTATCTTACCATCATCAACTAACTTTTTATTATTTAACCATTGTCGTCTAATTGTCATTGTTTATCCATCGTCACTCAATTGTCATTGACTAACCACAGTCATCTAACTATTATTATTCGACAGTCATCATCTGACCACAATTATTTGACTATCATCAATTTGTCACTTCTATTCATTAAACGATATCCAACTGACACCATCAAACCATTGCATCTTCAACGTTATCTCATATTTACCTAACTACAAACTTATATTACGTACTTTGTAATCTCATCTTTTATAATTAAAAGATAGAACAAACTCTTGTAATCGATTTATAAAATGGATCACTTCATTTGAGTCAAGCCTCATAATTTTTTTCCTTTCAATTTTCTGACATGCAAGAGTACTCATTTTAACACATCCGGTGTTATGTATGAATTATAATAAAGAATACTTTTATTAAATTGAAAATAAAATTTAAATTAAGTTAATTTATTAAAGTGTTGATTAGCATCCCAAAAAGGGCATTGCACGACGTTTAAGATGTGGTCTTCTACCTAAAAATCATTGACATATTGCAAGATTACAACAAAAGCAAGAAGATTAAGCACGTAAATCCATTTGGCTTATCTTCTTTCCATCTCATCAAAAGATCCTGACTTCTACTCTAAGAGCCTTTATGGTGGGGATCCCTCGGACATTTTGTCTCTTGAACATTCCTCTTCTTAAGCTTTTGCTTGTCTACTTTTGTTTATAATTTTGAGCATTGCTGTTTTTGTTGGAGCTGATCCTTTTTTTAATTTTACATTTTGTGGAGAAATTATTCTGTGTGGAGTTCGGATGGGAAGTCCCCATTTGGACTTTTTTTTTCTTTTTTTTAAAAAAAAAAACTTATATATTAAAACTGATAATACGAGGTTACAACAGTTTGAGAAGGGAAATCAAACAGCACAGAAAATCAAAAAAAAGAAACAAACTCAATAAAAACCCCCAAAGAGGGCTCAGTAGAATGCTGAGACTGCCAGCGTCCACGAAAGCACCAGGACCGTCCAGTAAAAGTGTAAATCACCAAAGGTGACATAATAGAAGTTTGTATGTATGTATGCTACTTTATAAAAATATGTAAGATATCTAAGAAATTATTTCAAATATTATTTTATCAATCATATTGATTTTTTATAATCCTGATTTATTTTGTACATAGGCTTCATTTGAGATGAATTTTTAAAACAGTTTTCTAATACATAAAATAGCGGTTAATAGTTATTTCAAAAGAAACCTTGATTTTAAGTCTCAAAAGCACATTTTCAAATTACTTGTATACACGCTTGTAATTAAACTATAGATATTATTCCCAAAGTTACTAAGTTTCCAGTTTCACATTTCATAAAAGTTCATTCATTTTCTTAACAATATATATACTCAAAATTTACAAATATTCTTTGAACTTTCAATGATGATAAAATTTTTAGAAAAATATTTCTAACTCTGAACTCTGAAGCGGCATCTATCTAGAGAGAGTTCGTTTAAAGTACATTATGTGAATATTGAACTATGTGATCAAAGAGACAAAGCAGTTGCTCTGAAGTCTTTGCAATCAAAAATTAAAGAAATATAATCATGAACAATCTCTTGATCGGGATGTTTTTAGGCTCTTTTAATAAGAAAATTATTATGTGCAGAGTCCGTACGGAAGAACCTTCCGGACATATAAGTGTATATATTTTAAATAAAAATTTATATAAATTATATGTATACAATGTGTATACTCATAATCCAGATGATTCTTCCTGTAGATAATTCTTCTGGTTCAGACTCCGTATAGAATAATTTATCCTTCTAATGACTACTGAAATCCACAAAAGACTCAGTGCAGTTAGTAGGGCCCACAAAAACTATTGGGATCCACATTTAAAAGCTTTAGGCTGCTAAAAATGAAGGAAATTTTTATTAGGAGCTTCCTTAACTGTAATCATTTTTGTAGCAAACATGCCTTTTTTTTTCTTTCTTTTTTTTTCTTTTTTTTTTTTTTTTGCATTAAAGAAGTTCAGCCGATACTGACCGAGTTCCGCATTATTGTTTTCTAAGTTCTGGACGGTTTGACATTGCGGTTGACATTTAAATATTTTTTTATGAATTGGGAAACTCGGCTAGATATCTTTTTCCAACCCTTTTGAGTTTTGAAGAGGGTCTGATTATAATTTAGGAGAATTTATTTGAATCATGATGCCGAGATGGCCTTCAAAGCGGTGCCTTGCTTTGTAATTTTTTTTGAAATTATAATATGTCGTGATAACTTTTTGTTAAAAATAGATGTGGTAACTTTTTATTAAAATTAGATGTTCTTATGTCCGGGAACATTAGAAGTAGGGAGATAAAAACCTTAATGTCT
The DNA here is from genome assembly GCF_001605985.2 of Dendrobium catenatum. NCBI lineage: Eukaryota > Viridiplantae > Streptophyta > Magnoliopsida > Asparagales > Orchidaceae > Dendrobium > Dendrobium catenatum. The sequence goes on along the minus strand of NW_021318796.1, from coordinate 3,385,972 downwards.
TAATTTTGAACTACACATACATATAAAGAAAGATGGATGTAAGAGTCATAAGAGACAATATAATTTTTACATAGAAAACCATTAAAGTGAGTAAACCGAGGCTTGACCCAGTTGAAATGAATCAACTAGTGCTTGTTGTTGATTACAAAGATGGCATTTCATCAGTGAAAGGCTTTGGCTCAATATACATCATTTATAATATATTGCATAGTTAGGGTTGAGAGCTATTCTCACGAGAATGTTGGGCTGTTAATTTAGTTGATAGAACAGTAATCATACGACGAAGGTCGAGTGATGATAGTCGGAGGGACAGTAGTCTGCGGGTGATGACGATCGTAGGGACCGTAGTCGGCAGTCACTAGCCAACGTCACCCACTGATTACGATCCCTCTGCCCATCTTTGCCCGCCAATTACAATCCATCTAACCTTCGTCAGCCACCAGCTATTATCCCTTTGAACGTTGTCGTCTACCAACTACAGTCCCTTCGACTACAATCTCCAGCCCATTACGATCTCTCTGACCACTGTCACCCCTATGACGACAGTCCCTCCAATCACCATTGTCCACCGAGTACAATCTCTCCGACCTTCGTTGCCCGCTGACTATGATCCATTTTATCATTATTGCATGTTGACTACGATACCTCTAACCACCGTCTCCTGTCGACAACCGTCCCTTCGACCTCCGTCACCCATTGATTACAGTCCCTCTAACCTTCGTCGAACCACCCCCCAACCGCCGATTGCCATCGGACTTCATTCGGACTGCAGCCGGACTACCACCCGGCCGCCGACCTTCTCCGAACTTCAGCTCGACCGTCGTCAGACCAATGCCCGGCCGTCGGTTGCCGTCGGACTTATGCCCTACCGTCGTCTAACCTCCACCCAGACGCTGAACACCGCCGGACTTTCACTAGGCCGCCGACCGTCGACGGACTTCAACCCAACCTTCGTCGGACCACCGCCCAGTTGCCGACCGCCGCCAGACTTCCACCCTACCGCCGACCGCAGCTGGACTTCAACCCGGCCGCCGACATCTGTTGAACTTTAGCCTGGCGCCACGATGATGCGAGTTGGGCTGAGTAGCTTTTCTTTCCTCTTCTTCTTACTTCACTTTAAGGGTCAAGTCATTTGGATATTTTTAAGTTCGTCTCTTGTTTGTTTAAGTAGATAATTGTGTTGGAAGTGAAGAGAGACAAATAGAGTGTGAAAAGAGAGATCTCCATAATTTCTCCTAATATTTATAATGAATTTCTTGATTTGCTATGGCTCCATAGGTTTTTCCTAAATTTTTCTTATTTGTTTCGTTGTGTAAGAATGCTTCTCAACAGACACTCTGCTCCCCTTCACACCATTCTTCTTCTACAGAGGGCACGACATTTTGTTCACCATTTGTGGAATGGGGCAGCTTTTCTGGAGAACCCTGCAGTTGACATGTGCTAATGTGCTGTGTGCATGCTGCCCGTGCAAGTATGCAAAGATTAGATAGAATAAAAAGGTCAAAACCCTCCAATCGTTATGGGCATGCTTGGAATAAATTTTCTCTCGATGATTTGATGTAAATCTTGAGTTGTTGAATGTAATTTTCATCTTTGCTTATTTCTAACAAATCGTATCAAAATTTTAATTATTACGTCTGATAATTGAGAAAATTTTTCTTTTGAATTTCGGTCAAAATTAAATTTCAGAAAATATTTCCTGGCAAATCTTTTGAACTTTCTTTACATAAAAATTGGTATTTTATCATCTTGTTGTCATCTATTATTTTCTGGGCAATGAGAAGACATTTATCATTATGAACCTGTCTTAAATCTTAATGCTTTAAACCATATAGATTTTTCTTTTGCTGATTTTCTTCTTTGACAACGACAAGACAGTAGCGGGTAGTTTTATTCCATATAAAAAAGTCAAAAAAACTGTATAGAAATAAAACAACATTTAGATTTAATTTGAGACAATTTTTTTATTATTTTTTAAATAATTTTAATTTTTATACTAAAATTTTATTTTCAAAAATCATTCCAAATAAAATCTTATTCAGATCCTTAATCGCGTGGATCTTATTTGATTTTTATTTTTTGGTTCCAGGCAAATTAATATCCACAGACACCTAATTTTTTGTTTAATGGCAAAATATTTAGGCTGTTTTGCAAACGATTAATTAAATCAAAGAGTTTTTGGGATTTGGTTACATCTATTATTGATCAGACATATCTATTTAAAATTACTATGCAGTTTCATAATAGTTGTCATGTACGGTTATTTAAAATTACTTACAACTTATGTTACTCTCAAAGGGAGAACAATATAAACAATTAAACATTATTAAATTAGCGCACGACTTCTTTAATTTTTATTTAATTTAACTTTTTTTTTTGCGATTTTTTGTCTTTTCTTTTCGTTATTGAGATTTTGGACACTAATACCCTTATACAATAAGGTTTATTTGGGACAATTTTTTTTTTTTTCTTGAGCTCGAACAGGCTGCTGCTCGACTCATCAGCTCATCGAGTAGCACGACGGCGAAGCTCGCAAACGGAAAATCCAAATTGACAGAGCTTGCGAGCTGGAAATTTAAGTTGTGAGTGGGAAATCCAAGTTGCGAGCGGGAAATCCAAATTACTAAACAACGAAGCACTCGCATGCGGGAAATTTACGCTCGAGACGACAACCTTGACGGTAGATGCGACGGGGTGAGCTCGGGATGATGGATCTCGACGGTAGACGCGACGACAAGCAAAGGTTCTCAACAGTGATGACGACGACGGACCAACCTCGGGACGACGACATACGAACCTCGAGACGACAACAATTACGCTCAGACCGCTCGGTACTACGATCTCGGAGGCAGACACGAAGACGACGACAGACCTCGGGACAACAGACGCGACGACGAGTAATGGATCTCGATTCTTGACAACAGAGCTCGACGTGCCGCTTGACATGAAGACGACAATAACAACAACAACAGTAAGCCTTTGTCCCACTACATGAGGTTGGCTACATGAATCTCCACTATGTTATGTTAAAGGTCAAATTCTCGTTTAAATCTAATAAAGAAATAACATTTTTAATATTTTCTAACCAAGTCGTTTTTGACCTAACTCTACCTTTTATAACATAAGTCAAATCTAATACATTTACTTTCCTAACCGGGTCATCGTAAGGCCACCATTCTCGTTTAAATCTAATAAGGAAATATAATTTAATTTCTAATATTTTCTAACCACGTCTTTTTAGGCCTAACTCTACCTTTTGTAACATAAATCAAATCTAATACTTCTACTTTCCTAACCGGGTCATCGTAAGGCCACCGTGTTATGTGATTAATTAAATCATCTAAGGCAAATCCCTCTAATCTTATCTTCCACTGGAGCAACTCCAACCTTTTCAGATATACGCTCATATCATATCATATCTCTAAGGGTAAAGCCACTCATCCACGTGAGCATCCTCATCTTGCAACACTTAACTTAGTATTATGCTTCTCTTGTGATGGCCAACATCATAAAGCATTACAGGTCTCACCACCATCTTATAGAATTTTCCCATAGTTCAAAATACCACATTAAATATTGCATGTAATCTCATTTTCAACAAAATGTTCATAGATTAATCAACAACTACCACATTAAATATTGCATGTACGTGTAATTAAACAAGAAAAGTCTATAAATAAGATCTAGTAGTAAATTTACATAGATTTGATCAGTGTTTGAATAACCATTTCATGTTTCTCAGACATCTCCTTCCCTACATAATAACTAATTAATTAACCAAACCAAAACCCAATTTAATACTTGCGATAAAAATGGTACAAATCACATTCTCGGCTCCATCTCCTTACCTCTTCAATTCGCAAAATAAAGATCATCAAGTCCCAGCAATCCACTCCAAGCCCTCCTGATCCCCCACGTCAAACGCTACTCCCTCCGGCGCCGGCACATGGCCGACAAACAACGCAACATGGCCCAAAAGCTTGTCTTTGCGCGAGAAAGTCGTGCCGCAGGAGCAACGCCACCTCGGATTTCCGCAATGCTTCTCGTGCGTCCGCAGGTCCGAAAGAACCGAGAACTCCTTATTCCCGCACCGACTGCACACGTACAGCTTCGGACAGTGACTCCTCTTATAATGATTCTTCGCGCAAGCCACCGACTTGAGCGGCTGGAACTTCGCGTGCTTCCAGTTCCACCTGCACCCTTCTTGTGGACACGAGTACTTATTCCTGTTAGTACTCCCGCTCTCCTCACCTTGATGCAAAATCCCTCCGCCTCCTTTCGCGAGCGCTTCCCTCGTCTTATACGCATCGCCGTGCGCTCTCATATGCATTCTTAAATTTGCGTCGCGCCGGAACCCCTTGCCGCATACATGGCAGTAGTGCGTGTACTTGGCTAACAGCGCGCCGGCGTCCATCTCGACCACGTCGTGGCTCGGCTGCTGCTTCGCAGCCGCAGCGCGGGCGGTGTGATGCTTTTCGTGAGGTTGCGGAGCGGGCGGCGCCGGGGAGCAGCACGCCAGCTGCTGGAGACTTAGGAGGATGGAGGAGGCAGTGACGATCATGTCGTGAATGAGAACGTTGGCGCGGGGAGCGATAACGGCGTTAACGTCGGCTTGATCGCCGGATACGAGGGGGGTGATGAGGCATTGGACTTGATGGATTTTGTCGCGGAGGATGGAGAGGTCGAAATGGAGGGATTGGAAGTGGCTGAGGAGGTCGAAGACGGGCATGTCGGAAGAGCAGAAGAGGACGTCGTCCATGATTGCGTCGATGGGGAGTGAGATTGTCATGGAAGCTGTGTAGAAAGGAGGTTACGATCTTTATATTACAAGTCAACGAACAGAAGATGGTTGGGGCCATCCCTGCTTGTGCCTTCCTCATATACTACCATTATGCGGCGTGGGAATGATTACCATGGAGTCAAGGGATGATAAATCGGAATTTTTTATCTTATCTATTTATTGGAGTGTAAGATTTAATGAATTTAGAGATAGGCGTTCGTGGTCTACATGTAGAATGGGTGCTTAGGCTTTAGCACCAACAACAAACTGTCCTTGTTGTTTATAGGAAGGTGGTGCAGGGTATGACTGCAGCATTGAGAAAACTTCAAATTTTTTCTTTCAAGCACTTCCTCCTCTTTTGTGTGCTTTTCTCCTCTTTCGCCCTCGTCTTTGACAAATTTGGCAACTCAATTTTTTTATGTAGGTGAATAGTCTCACGCTAATATTGACATCACACTGTTCGCCTACTGAATTGTGGGACATATTTGGAGTTAGAATGCATCAAATAGTGGACTACATATGGTGGTATGTAATTCGATTGGAGAATGTCTGAAAGGAGAAAGTATTAGTATTAAATTTCTTGGATTACCTTTTTGATTAGTAAGAGGTGCGTCAATTTGAAATTAATATTGATTTTGAAAATTTTAGAAACATGAAGAAACAGAGGTAGAAAAACAATAAAAAATATTTATGTAAAGTAATTTCTTAAGTATTAATTAATTCAATGGCTACCAGAAGGGTTTTAACTCTCAAATTGGCTACAATAGTTTTTTATTTTTTTGGAATGGGGTATCCATATGTTGTCACCTCCGAAAGGGTTCATGGTGGCGTGACTAATTCTCGGTTGACCTAAAAGAGGCATCCACTCCAGAAACTTCATGGTCCGCACTTGATTTGGCCCCACTTAAGAGGTGTTGCCGCTCGAGGGGAATCAAGCACCGGTTGGGAGATTTCCAACCGTACTCGCCCACCAACCAAGCTAAACATCGGTGGGTACAATATTGATTTTTATAAAGATTACTGAGAATGCATCAACATTTATGTTAGGGATCCCCTAAATCACTCTGATTCTGTGGAATGATTCGTTACATTTTTTTAGCTGGGTTTAATAAAGTTCTATGTTAATTATACAAAGTTAATGTTAATTAATATAAAATAATATATATAGAGTAGCACAAATCAAAATTATAATACTAAATTCCTACCATACACAGAGATTATGATCAGCTGCCCTGATCAAAGCTTAAGTAGCGGTTTATATATAATATGCAGAATTATTTTCTTTTTAAAATTTACGGCAGCCTTGAACATTTCAAGCAACCTAACACACAGCAGTAACTCGCACTGCTGGCTCCAGGATATTGATTGTGGCTTATTAAAATCTTTCATCTGAATGAAAATAATTATTTGACTTTAACGTATTGGACACGGCATAATAGTTCTTTAAGATTGCAAATCCAGTCATACCAAGTCAAAATCGATGCCATATAACTCAGGTAATTACACAAATGATGTAGAAGGCTAGAACCAAGGGCGAAACTGTGTAGTGCTGAGTAGGATGACCCTTAAAAAAATTAAAATTTTAGTATAATAAAAATTATTTGTAATATGTCCTCTCTGAAATTTATTTTTTACACCAGACGGCATTTATTTCATGCATTTTGCCCCTTCAAAAATCAAAGTCTCTTAGCCTCCCGCTATATATATAATAAGTTTGTCACTTGCCCCCCTAAGAATTGAGAAATTATTGTGTGAGGAGACTAGACGTCAAGATTTGTTCGAATTTGCTACGCTTTTGCAAATACTCAGCAAAATGACAGCAAATACGCATTCATAATTGCATATTCCTGTCATTTTGCTAGGTATTTGTTAAAATGCAACAAAGTGACAGCAAAAGCGCAGCAAATATCTTACTTGAATTTTTACTGATTTTTTGCTGCGCTTTTGCAAATACTCAACAACAGTACATTCATCATTTCATATTTAATTTTTTCCGTTTTTGCTGAATATTTGCAAAAGTGCAGCAAAAAGACAAGATAAAATGCAATAAATTTGAATGGTTCTTACCGTTCGGTCTCCCCATAGAATAAATTTTCATGAGAACTTAGATTGGTTCTGACCCTACAGCTAGAACATTGCAGCAAAAGCATCAGATGTATCAAAATTTCACATTCAGGTAAAAGAAGAAGTTAGTAGGAATCGAAAACTCTTTTGACTCTGTACTACATATGGTGTATATATTTTTTAATTTTGGTTTTTGTAGGAAGCAGTATATATATATTATATGACCGACGTCAGTTTGTCTGGATTTCTCCTCAATTTGTTAATTAGCAAGCATGTTTACATACGTAACAGGCTAGCTATAATTTTTTTTTTTTTTTTTTTTTTTTTTTTTTTTTTTTTTTGCCCTGCCGTAGTTGTGTGGGAGAAGTTTGTAAGTCAAATTATTATTTTTTTCGTTTAATATTTTTTCTTAACTGATTTTTTAACTGAATTATTTTTCCTCCTGAGGCCATATACCATTAAAAAAATGTGATTTTTATTTATTTAATAAATGAAATTTCAAGGCATAATTGTGTCAACATGAGGTAACCCTACTTACCTGCCAAGCAACCAAGAGCTAATTGGCATATTGCATGATAAATAAATATATATATATATACATGAATAATTGTGAAGTATTTTTATTTGGAAGTTGAGCAGTAACTATCATTAAATCAGGTGTTAGTACGTACCCTCTAATGTGAGCCAGAGAGATAAAAGAGAAAGATCTCTCCCATCCGGTCTAGCAGCGTATTGTAAAGTACTTCAGCTCTTATAATATATGTAGTTGTAAATTGCTTTTGAACTTTTGTAATAAAAAGTAATTGTTTTCTTTGGCACTTATTTCTCCAATCATAATTATTTTTTTAAGTAAAATGATGGCATGGAAGAAGCTGGAGTACTCGTATCATCTATGGAGAGAAAGTACGAGCATAATTACCCAAAAATTCGATTGAAAGTAATCGTATAATTATGGGTGTCAATATTTCCACAATTTCATATCGGATTCGAGCCAACCTGAAATTGACCCGGGTCACCTCCTCCTCACCAGCAACGCTTCCAAATTGAATCACCAAACATAAATTTGTAGCTTGTTAGCAAGTCTAAGCCCATTTCTATTAAACTATAATAAAAAAACTAAGTGCAATAAAAGATCAATTTATTTATGTCCCTCTCATTTACAGCTTTGATGGAGATAATTTCGAGTGAAATCTTGAAAAAAATGTAGATCCAACTATTTCCACTACATTTATTGTAGACACAAATTAAAGTAAGACTAACACAAATTGAGTTGCATCGAATGGTTAAAAAAGTTCCTTAAAAGTTCTTATTTAAGTTTCGTTTGGTACAACTTCTTTAATGATTATTAAAGCAGATCAATATGTACGGTTTTAGGTAAACTGCAGGCTTGATAAATAGCTCGGTCCTTACATAGAGTTCATTTGTTAAGTAATAAAATATACTTCAAAGGAAAAACAATAAAACTCATTATACAAATGAATATTTTTAAAAATTACTCGTTTATTTATTTATGTTGATGAAATCACATCTTATATGCACATAGAAACTGTATATTATGAGGTATAAATAGAATATAAATATCAATTAAACAGCTAAATGCCTAACACAAAATATTTTTAACAAATATTTGAACTAGATCAAAAAGAATAAATAGTATTTAGTAAAATGCAACAATTATAATTTGTTTAAAACTCAGATTAATTTACATTTAGTTATTAAAATTACACCAATAACAATAAATTGTGAGGCCCTTAGGTCAAAGCGGACAATATCTCAATTGTTAAGTGTTTTGGTTGTTACAAATGATATCAGAGTAATACATCAGCCGAAACATGGGAACTAAGTATCATACAAGTAAAGTGTTATATCATGGGGGTCGCCTCTTGAATCCATTATGAGACCAAATGCTACGTGATAGGAGTCACCACTTGAACTTGTAGGGGCTACCTTTAGAATCCTATATGCCTGATGGATGAATTTAGGATAACAATACTAACGAGAACATCAGTTACTTAAGCGAGTGAGATTATGAAACCACATAAGTAAAAGAAGTTAAACTCTTAAACATCGAGGTGTCTTTTGATATAATGGTTGGAATTTCATTATAAAACTCTGCAGTTAAGCGTGCTCGTCCCGGAAAAATCTTGTGATGAGTGATCTCCTGAGAAGTTACACCAACAGGACAAAACCGTGAAACATTTAAGCCAAAGAGGATAATATTTCAATAGTTAAAAATTTGGGTTATTATAAAGGGGTTATACATGTCTCTGAAATAATCTAAACATTTCTAGGGCCTTGGAGAGTATTCTATGAAACTCCATAACTCTCTAGAATTTTATAATATAAGTATTATAAGTAGAAATAGTGTGGAGTCTTCTTGAGAACTCTACACATATGTTATGTGTATTGTATTCTAGAATGTTCTATGTATGGGTGGGGCTATAAATAGTACCCCTTCCCCTCCTTTGGATTCCAAGCATTCAAGTTTGCAAGTCTTGTAAAGAGCTTTATTAGCGAAGAGTGTTCTCTCCCTTTTAACCTCCACTCACCAACTTCAAGTGCTCATAAATGAACCAGTTGAGGATGGTTCCTAAGATATCAAGATGAGAAGCAAATGCCTTTTGGTAACAATCTACTTATTATATATATAGTTAAATTATAATTAAATTCAAGTCCATTGCTTTTATGTTATAATGAAGCCTGGGATTAAACTTAATAATTCATATATTCATAATTCCCTAAATATAATTTTAGAAGATAGCTTGTGTGTCTTCTCATATATTTGTTCTAAAGTAAATTCAAACAGATTTATCACACCACCCAAAAAACAAGAAAACAAAATTATATAATAAGAAAAGCCAGAAGATCACATCTGCAAGAAATTTGAGCTAAAGTTTGATGCAGATCTGAACAACTTATGAATACTCGAACGACTTGAGAATTGAGAAGATAACACAAAACATTCCAGTTTCCAATACTCTAATAAAACACACCTGATTCAGAATAGCACAAATAATTTTCTTTAATCTACATCAAGCGGAGGAACGCTGAAAATCCTTAAATACTATCAATATATGAATGTATTTTCATAACCTCTAAATGCACCACAGCTTGAAAACAAGATTCTTAGGAAAAAAAGAAAAACATTCAAGAAGAATCTCAATCACCTGGGGCTTCCTGTTTTCTGCTTGGCCTTCTCAATCAGAGGTTTCAATTGTTTCTTCTCTGCGAGAATCTTCAAGAAATTAAACAGGAATGGAATATAATTGTGCTTCCTTCTAATATTTTCAGTTTTCCACTTTTTGAACTTTTCCTCCTCCATTATAATCTTTGTGGTCACATTTTCAATCCCAGATGTCACCTCCGTGAGTGTTTTGTTTATAGCGTCAACAGCAGCAGCCTGCTTGTTGCCGCCACTAACATGGTCATTTAACTGCTGGAGAAGAACTTCCCTCTTCCTCTGAAGTTCCTTAAGCTCTGCAGTATATATCTCTTTTCTGTTCTTTACAATTGCCATCAGGTTAAACCGAATCTCATTTTGAGAATATCTCTCGATGCGCTCTTGGATCACCGGCTGCACGATTCGAAGCCACTCCAGATCTCCTTTTTCGCCGGGACATTTGCCGAGACTAATGGGACCTTCCTTGAGTCCATCTAGTTCATACAGAACCCCATCCACAGGAACATAGCTTATAAAGTGGTAAATGTCATCATCCTTAGTCGCAGCTCTCTGTTCATCAGGAACAAAAGGCTCAGGCCTTGCAAAGCTGTTGTGAGCCGTTCGAATGGCTTCACTGTTATTGATAGCAAGGCCTTTGAGTTCGGGTGGGAAGTTCTTTGTAAATTCTTTCAGCATTGACAGTTCAGGGCCAATATCAACATCGGCACTGTTCAGCAAAATTGAAAGGATGGCTTGCGTGGCACAGGCATTGTTGATAACCTGGATAAATAATATTGCGTTAGTTAAAAAGTAGTTGAAAGATGCCTTCAGGAAATAATAGATATAGGCTTCATTTGTGACAGCTTTTTTATGCTTCCTAAAATTTTTGTATTAAAAAGCTGTTTTAAGAAGCAGTAAGAAAGCCATCCCAAACGAAGCCATAGTGAGTAATATGCCCGCAAATGACCTGGCTAGCAAAGAAAAGATTTGGGACTTGATCCTTGATAACAGCTCGATCATCCTTTTCACCGGGTCGCCATTTAAACAAAAACACCAGTCCATGGACTGGCCTGTGAACAAATGCAGTGCGTCAGTTATGTAAGGGAAAAAGTAAACTACATGATGGACAAATATAATGCTCATTGAGAAAGAAAATACACCGTAGTTCATTTAGAGTGTCAATGTCCAGAGAATACAGTTCTTCTACCTGTTTTAAAATAAAATTATAAAAAAAAAAACAAATCGGCATCATACAAAAATTGGTTACAAATAAATTATAAAATAATTGAATTCAAAGTCAACAACTTGAACAGCAGATGAAAAGCAGAGAAATTGCAAATTCTAATTGCAGATGGCCAACTTAAACAGCTGCATGGGCCATAGATCATATAAAACCTATCAAAACTTTAGCCACATAAAAATGGTAGAAACTTTTCAAAAGAAAAAGCTGATTAGGAAACGAAGAAAAATCAAAAGCACAAGAAGAAGCTAACAGAGATGTCAATTGAGAGTGCAAAGGATAACTACAGAAAGAGTCTAACTCAATCCTCTTCAGGTTATCATGCCCTCAACATAGTTGAATGAGAATTTCTATAAATAGGTATTATAAGAGATCCTGCTCCTAATTTCAAATGAAAATTTACTGAGCCTGTTCTCTTTTAATTAATTTTAAAACAATAACCACGGAATCCCAAATCAGCTACTATATGGGTTAAAGATTGACTCATATGAAGCGTCATCCCATAGTAAAGGAATCACATATCACAACTGCTTATTAGCAAGCATCCATTGGGTCAGCTTTTGCACAGCTTTGCTTTCAAATAAATACCACTATCGTGTTTGGCCATAATTTTTTTGCTACTTTTCCTGTGTTGAGCGGCAACTTTCATAATCCAATCAGCTATATATGATGGTAGCCATCTAAAGGCTGTTCTAACTTCTCAAAAAAATAGAAAGTCTAATAACCAAAGCAGATTTAAGAAAATATATTTTCCTACAACAATTCTAAAACTATTTTTATAGACAATTATAACTTCCCTAAATAAATCCTAAATCTAAGTAAAGAAAATAAACTGATTGAAAGTTTCTGATTGAAACGAATAAGGATACATTAATCTTGGGGAAGAGAAAAGCAAGACGACCCTTGAAATTTTGATCACGTCTAGTTCATTGTTCCAAAAGGATGAAGTTCACAATTGTTAAAGACCCCTTTCAAGTGAAGTGCTAGTGGCTAGATTAATTAGGTATGACTAATTTTTAAATTTATTAAACACCCTAAGGGAAAACAGAAAAAAGCCTTGTTAACATTAAAAAAATAAGATTGAGTTAGTCCAGATGAAGATGCATAAAGATAAAATTCTAAACATTATTTAGTGCATTGACATATCATAGTTAATGTCGTGTTGCTAATAGGTGTCAATTGTTTAGATTGTTGACATATTTTTGGAATCAATCAGCATACCACTGTTTGATTCTTTAATGTCTTTAAATATGAATTTCATTAATGGTGCCATATCATATTTTGATGAGGACTGGATGTTTGACAAATCCACCAACATCTAGATTTCAGGCTATCTTATTGTTAAAATAAATGGCTACAAAAATAAACATCAAAATTACAAATGATCTTTCTACATGACATTACATCGTTAGTTGAGTTAATTGAACCAAACAATTGCATTTGATAAATAACATCCACATCTGAATATTATTGTTATCTAAAATACAGTGAAACAACCGCTTAGATTCAATAAAATACCTATTGATATTCAATAACTTCTTGGTAATATTAATGATGGCTTAGTTAACAAATAATTTCAATGAAATTCTGAAAGACTAAGAAGATGCTAAAGGATTGGAGAAGAATCATTCTATTATCAATATTTTTTTAAGAGGAAGAGAGTTGTTTAAGAGTGCCAATTATAGAAAATCAAGTTGAGTCACAGAATAACGTTATGATACAAAATAATGAAACATAGATTTAGAAAATTTACTTTAGTTCGAGGATCCAATAAGGTCCATGACATCCAATGTGGATGTGATTTTTTTTTGTGAAGAAGGCTAATTGAAAAGTATAGAGAGCATGTAAAAGAATTTCAACTGATTTTTATTGACCTTTGGAAAAAAATAGATGAACGAGTATCACAAGAAGTGATATGGTGTACATTAAGAAAAAAATGTGTATATCAAGTGTATGTTATAATTATTAAAGATGTACATGATATAGAATTGCATAGTAGTTATAGAGTGATAAAAAGTTTTCAAGGATCATAAGATTAATCAAAGCTAAGCATTGAGACAATATCCTTTTATTTTGGTATGAAGATGCTGTGAAAGGATATTCAAAAAGAGATATCTCGATTTATGCTTTTTGTAGATGACAAATATATTCATAAGACATCTGCACAAGTAAAAAGTTGAATAATAGAGAAAAAATAAAAGGCAGAATCAATTGAACAAATACTTTAATAAAGTCAGATATGTTGTATGCATTATGATATTTGGTAGGGAAAAAAATGACAACTAAGTTTAGTGTGATGAAAATAAAAATGTTAACAAGAATGTGTGACAAAATTATAAAGGAAAAATAAATGAACGATAATGTCATCATATTATAAGGATGATTGATGGAGCATTTATTAAAGATAATATAATTAAAAATAGTCTTCATTATGAGAACATAAACAATGATTGGTAGAAAATGCACCCATCAGACGGGGTAGATAAAATTAATATTAATGGATTCAAAAAGAAAATGGGTTGACTTAAAATAACATGAATAAAAATTGTTCAAAAAGATTGTAGAAGAATAGACTTAACATCATTTGCAACACTCATTACAATTAGAAAATGGTTTGTAAATCCAACCAAATGATGATAATGACATCAAATAACCTTATTGGTCTTATCATTTATGGCATCTCCAGGTTGGATTATAGCATGCAATGTCTAAGCAAGTCAAGTTAGATTTTCTGACTGGCTTGTCAAATAAGCACGTAGCACCTGGTCTAATATGACTTTAAGGTTTTAACAAAAAGATCAGATCCAATTAGCCCACTTTCCATATTAGGCAAAACAAAGCTGATTAACAATCCTACACAGCTTGTCAATGACCACACTGAAATGTAAATAATAGACCACAACTATCCATACTGGAGAATGCAAGGCTAAAGCAATCTTACATGATTATTTACCACAATGCTTCCAGATATATTTTCCCTTGTGTCAAAAAGAAAAGAGGAACATAAATATAACTGACTTTACCAAAGAAGATTACATAAAAGCAACACTAAAGTATTCGCATGACAATAAAGTAACATTCGATCTATAATTGGAGGTACAATATGTAAGTATATATTATAAAATCACAGCTAACACACACCTGCGATATATTTGCTGGGATAAATAGCATAAATTTACTATGGCAAACGATATAAAGAAACCAACTATGGAACAATACGATAATATGCAACATATAAACTAGACCATTACCCCAAAAAAATGCAAAGGTTTCTAGCAATGTGGGATTTGTGGAAGGGGTTAATACATTATAAACAATTAGCAATCCATAAGTTAAGCATATTAATTAATAGTTTACCTGCACCCCTTTCACTTGCATCTGCTGGATAAGTTCAGTGAAGACGCCTGACAGTAAGCCAGATAGATCAGATATAAGACGAAAAAAAAGTTTCTTCATTGATGGATATAATGAAATGCAAAAGACCATTTAAAGGATACTAAAATCACAAGCATTCAATGTGTGATACATTATTACATATCTAACTGATGAATTAACTAAAAATAGCAACAAAGCATATGTGTATCAAAGTGTCAAAATGACCGAGTTTTCAGATGGATGCTAGAAGAGATGTCCACTTGCTTGGTTGCTTCTCGAAATAAAAGGTTCAGCCCTTCAAAAGGGATTTTCCATGACAAGCTCGAGTCCTCAGCAAAAATGATAGCTCAAGAAATTGTCAAAAAGCTAAGAAGACAAAGCATTGAATCCCATGCACAACCAAGAAATTTTGCAAATAAATTGTGAAAAAGCTAAGAAGACAAATAACCAATCTGGATTTTTTGGGGTGTTGAAGAGCCTATAAAAGCCTACTACACCTCTTGCCTAGCAGCCTTGCTTAATTGCTTACAAACAGGTCCAACTGTCAACCTCGGCACCCCACTTGCTACAACTTTCCCCATATAGGATTTAGTCTTACATTACGAGTGGAGAAAGGGAAAGCCCCCCCCCTCCCCTCTTCAAAAACCCAAAGCCATGGAGCCAAGGAGAAGTTAAAGAAGAACCACGGAGAAGTGTTGTTGGAGCAGTCTTTCAATGAAAAATCGTCTCTTAAAGTAAATGGGCAGTTCTACACAGCAACCTCCTATGTCCCTCTATATACTTCTTCACCATTCCTTTCACACTACTTACAACAAGTTTGAAAAGAACCCTTCGTACCCGCAGAGCCTAGGTTGATTTCCACTTGCGCATATTTCTCTTTGCATAGGTGATGAGCCACCCTATGTCGTCACGTAATCCTTGCTATCTAGTTCACAAAGGTTTGTAAGTCCCCCATATAACTGAGGTCAATAGTGCCATCAGTCTGTCTTTCTTAGTGTGGATGAGGAGGTCAAACTCACTTGTAAAAATAAAACAAATGATGAGTAAAACACAGTGGAAAATGCCAGCACATTGAAGCTATTAGTACACAAGAGTTAGCTCAATGTAAAACATGGAAAGACTCATCAAGACAAGCATTTGTCATCTATGCACATCAAGTCACATCATAAGCATCCAAAGTTCATCATTTGGATAAGTGCAATATTATCAAAGGTCACACAAATCCTCCTAATATAGTAATATGGTACATCATGAGGTTACATGGTCACCCAATCCTCCAAATTTTGTCATCAGTAAGATCAAACAGTCAACTACAGAGGTCACACTGTCCTTCCAACAATATAATTGCCAGGCACCGTCCTTGCATCCTCATTCCAAATACACAACATTGACATAATTATAAGAGGAAAATGAAGATAATCGTGTCTTATATTTAACAATAATTCCATATACATCACAAAGGAATAGAAAGCAAAGATCCATCATGCTAGCTATCACGGGTATGAAGATTCACTAAAATATTTTTGAAACTTCAATGCAACTAACCCGCTCCGCAAATGTAGGCTCCACATAGTAGATCTCAGCCTTCCAACATAATTACAAAAAGAACAAAGGAAGAAACCAAAAAAATTACAGGATCTCTCCCAAACTTCTTAAATACCAAGAATTTATTAGGACAAGATGCTCATAACACAAGTCTCCACAAACAGGTGTGCAAAATACAAAGGCATACAAAAACATTAACCTACAAACTCTCATAGTTAAAGGTTTTCATAGTCAATTTCTAATTTGTTATTAAAGTTTCACTTCCAGTCTTTTCAATTGTTACATTAGTTTTAGTGTTCAATTTTAATTTTTTATTTAATTATTTATTTATTATTATATTTTTTCAGATAAAAATCATATTAAAAATAATTGTATAAATTGTTTATAAATTAAACAACACTTTTAAAAAATCCAACTTCATTGACTTATTAAGTTCGTCATGATTTCACGTATAAAAATATTGGCATCACAAGATGAACGTACTATTGGGTGATTATAAATATGATTACCATAATCTTTCATATTATACCTTCAAAATATAGAGCCTTGAATATGGGAAGAAAAGCAGCTAAACTTATAAAAAATAATCTTTCATATTTTAAATGTGATGAAAGTTGCATAAGAAATTTAAATAATAGAAAATAAATTTATACATCCAATAACTTATTATTTTAAATGTGATGAAAGTTGCAATGTTGCATAATAAATTTAAATAATAGAAAATAAATTTATACATCCAATAAATTAAACAACACTTTTAAAAAAATCTAACTTCATTAACTAATTAAGTTGGCTATGATTTCCAATAATACCTATAAAAATATTAGCATCACAAGATGAACATACTATTAGGTGATTATAAAACCATAATCTTTCATATTACGCCTTCGAACTATGGAGCCTTGAGTACAAGAAGAAAAGCACTCAAACTTCTTAAAAATAATTATTATTTTAAATGTGATGAAAGTTGCATAATAAATTTAAATAATAGAAAACATATTTATACACCCAATATGTTAGTTGATTAACTAATTTATGAGTATTTGCATATATTTCATGATAATAAATATTTGTATTAAAAAAATCCTATAATATTATACACTTTGATAGTCTTATCATATTAACTAAAAGTAGCACAATGATTCCAACAAATAGAATATGCAATTTGAACTGAATCGAGTAAGCTATGGTTCTCGACAAACACATCGTCACTATCTTGAGGATCAAAATTGTATTCTTACATTCAATTAAAGGCGTAGCTTTAAGGAATTTTCGGAATTAATCAACACCTAGAAATACTTCTTTTCCAATATATTTTTTCAAAGAGTTAAAATTTGTTGAAACAAAACTAGTGGAATGTGTTAAATCATTGTGAGTTTTGTGACAACATATAGTAAGTGAAACTAAACATACATGAGCTGACCTAAAACATAAGTTTAAAGAGCAATATATGCCATTTCATGAGTACAAGGACCAACTGCATGCATAATTGAAGCATTATAAGCAGGGTGATTACGATGGATATGAATATTATAATAGATTGATGAGTCTTATAATATAAAATCATTCACTCAGAGATTATTTCGTTACTGCCTTTTTTTTCGAATGAACTAATAAAAAATTAACCAAAAATAGT
>NW_021318796.1:3296058-3367941 GCF_001605985.2 Dendrobium catenatum | reverse complement strand
TAAACATACATGAGCTGACCTAAAACATAAGTTTAAAGAGCAATATATGCCATTTCATGAGTACTAGGACCAACTGCATGCATAATTGAAGCATTATAAGCAGGGTGATTACGATGGATGTGAATATTGTAATAGATTGATGAGTCTTATAATATAAAATCATTCACTCGGAGATTATTTCGTTACTACCTTTTTTTCGAATGAACTAATAAAAAATTAACCAAAAATAGTTTTTTTTTTTACCAAAATTAGTATTTAAATATTTGTAAAAAAGAAATCATAATCCTCTCCCACAAGCATAGTATAAATTTGACTAGAAGTGAAGCTCAACATCAATATTAGTTAATAGATCAACAAAGGCATGAGATATTGATTAACCTGCAAAACTAAATAAAGAAATTCAAGCAAAACAAGATAAAATTAGCTTAGATCTGAAAATAGACATGATTTGAGCTTGAAATTAAATGTGTCTATTTTGAACGTAAATCTCAAATAGAAAATAAAATTGAGATTGAGATTGAACATGTTATCATAATATGAACCTAAACTGCAATTAGAACAAGAATTTGATATTGAATAGGAACATAAAAACTAATAAAACTCCTAAGTCAAAACCTGAACTTCTAGTGAAAATTGAATCAACACCCAATTATAAATCTTAGCTTCCAATATAATTAAATTCATTGTTGATTATGAACTTGAAACAACCAACTTGAAATTGATAAATCAATCTACAATTCTAATAATTTAACTCATAATAAAGTTCTTAATGAAGTAATTCCAAAAATCAAACTGAAATTATTTTTTTGTTTCTGATTCTTGATCCTTTGATTTCAAAACTTAATTGTATTGATTTAAACAATTTGTTAATGATATTTGCATAAAAGATATATGATGATTAAAACTCCATTTTTTTAGGTGAATTTAACAGTGCATAAATCATCTTCATTAATAATTAATTTATTTGGGTTAGCTTTCTTTAAAGAGTTTATCTATACATTAGGTATATCATATTTAGGTAGATTTTGTTTTTTCAATTTTCTATATGATCGCATCTTCTAGGAGATAGATATAAATCAATATTAATATAAATTAGGATGCATATTGGCATTTATTTGTGTTTTTACATTAGTTGCTTCATTTGTAATGATTTGCATGAATTGTCTTATTTAATTAACGGGATTAGCTGAAAATCAACTATTGATCATGATAATTATAAATATATTATTGTTGTGAATAGAAGAAATAAGAAACTTAAACTAGATAAAAAGGTATGGTAGTATGTCATAATTAGTAAAGGTGAAGCCATAAACTCATATAGGGTATTGAGACAAAAACTTAAAAATTATGGGAGTTGTGGCATTATTTCATAATTTAATATAAATAATTTGAAACCTTTCACCAATATTAAGGATTATTTCTTAATAACATCTACTCTTTGCAAATTCACATCCAACACCTTACCAAGAAGTTCTATAACTTTCGCTCTAGAAGAAATCTTATAGAAAGAGATTGCATCTAGTGTTGATGATAGATATCAAAAGTTTTCTCTACTTTGAATGTCAAACTTATTAATGATTTATGGATTATTTTTCAAAAAGCACAACAAGTTTGCCTGGATTTGTATGATAAATATTAAATACTTAATTAAATGAAGTTGAATTTTTTCAAGCTAGGTAAAATGATGCAAATCTTAAAGTTTTTATTCAGTGGAAATGCAAATAGTCTGGAGATCATATTTTAGTTGACTCTATCCTAATTTTACTTTTTCTAGTTTATTTTCTTGTGAAATATGCATATGACGTGGGTACCAACTAGCTTAGTTGGTAAAGTTATTGCCAATGATCTAAAATTATAACCCGTCTACATCAAATGATCAAATCTGTGCATCGGCTTCTCAAAAAATGCCTATAAAGATGATCTTACAAAGAACAGGATGTGCTCTCAAAAATTTTGATTACCTTGATGAATTTGATGACTATTGCAAGTTTTTCACTTTAACCCTCATCGAATTCATTAGTGCATAACTTATAATTCCCCATCCTTATTCACTTTAAACCTCATCGAATTCACTAGTGCATAACTTATAATTCCCCATCCTTATTCAATCATTGGTTTGATAGTTACTATAGTTGCCCTATTTTTTTCCCGTAGATTATTGTTGCTACTGTATTCTCCCTTCCTATGCATTGTTGTCATAAACTGTTAACATGGTGACTGAGTTTTGCCAAATGCAAATCACGAATAAGTGTTGTGATGCCTTTCCTTCTACAATCGATTTGCTACTGGTGATGGCTTTATGGTATTTAATGCAGAAAATAATTGATTAATTGTTACCTTAAGTGTGAGTTCCGTACATTAGCTAGGATTGCTATTTTGCTACCTTCCAATTTAGTTATTACAGCTTTAATCAGTTGGGAGGTTTCCTGCTTCACTCAATATATCCACTGTAGAAAGAATTAATCGTTGAATAATGTTGCTTCTATATTATGGCAGTCTCTGTGGCAAGGACCCTAATTTTGGAATAGAAACTTCTTGTTCTTGTTGGAACTAAAATTTGCCATTTTTGCCCATATCATGGAGGATTATGAGAAGTTATTGATTTTAGATTTTTCAATTTGTAAATCAAAACAGTCAGAAATCTAAAATCCATTGAATGATAGAATAAAAATTGTATCAGTCCCCGCCCCCTATTAAGCCATAATAAGTTTGGTAGTTATCGTAGTTGCCTCATTTTCTTATTGATTATTGTTGTTAATACGTTTTTTCCCTTCCCGGTTTAGAAGGTATCATGAACTGTTAAGATGGTTGGTACAGTTTTGTTAACTGCAAAACATGTAAAAGTGCTGTGTTCGATTTTCTTCTGCAACTTGTTGTTTATTAATGGTGGTTTTGGGGAATTTTACTATAACAAATAATTGATTGATTGATTCCTTTGGTGTGGGTTTTCTACTATAGCTTGGATTTCTATTTTGCTACCTTCCAATTTGGTTATTATAATAGACTTGGAAATTTCCTTCTTCAATCGAAATATGTATTATAATAGGAATTCAGACGGCTAGCAGTCTCGAAATCCTGCTGTGACAAACACGGAAATTGACTTCCTCATTTTCAATTAGGTATGATGCAAGTGAACATTTCTTCCTGACTTTTGAATTGGAAACTAATTATTCCTGTTGGAATCCAAATTTGATTAATTAAAACCTGCAATATTTTACCAAATCTTGGAAAATTCTAAGAAGTGACTGATTTTGAGTATTTTGACTTATAAATAAGATCTCTAAAGCATATAGAATTCATTAAATGAATGAATAAAATTTATATCCTCTCAAACTTGTGTGCTGTTTGAGGTAGATTTTTAAAGTGCTTTACAAGTCTTGATGATAACTTCCAAATGGAATTCCTTCTTGTACTAACATAGGGTTGGATCTTCTAATTAGTGATTTATATCATTGCCCTTTCCACTAAACTATTAAATGCATAGTTTGTGTGCGTGATTGAGATCTTATCAAATTTGATACTAATTAATTTCTATTTTTGTGGTAATCACCATATTCATTATAAAATTATCATAGAATTTTAAATTTTGAAAACTTTTATATTATTGCCTGGAATGATTTGAGTTTTCTTATTTTCCATAAAAAAATGACTGGTCATACTGTAAATTAAAAGTTGAAAAAGTATGAATTTTGATTTTTTTTTTTTATGTTTCTTTGCATATCTCATCATAGGTTTGCATTAAGAACCCTAGTCCCTAAATGTCCTACATCACCTTTCTTCTTGGCCACATCTTTAGACTCAAAGATTTCTTTAAAAGAACACAACTGTTAATTTTTTTTTTTTAAAATAAAACTTTTTCTGAGGCCATAAAAGTTCAAAGTGCAATGCCCAAAATTTAGAATTTAGAATCAAAGGTCCGTTTAATAAGGAACGAACATGGTTCTTGATGAAAAAATCATGAAAGTTGCCCCAATTTCAAACCCTAATGGAGCATCTAATTCACTATTTAACAATTCAACAAATACAAGATGTTGAAACTTTCCCGAATGAGATCTAAAATCAAAAAAGGGAAGTCAACCTCATTAGTGAGTCTCCTATTCATGTCAAAGAAACAATCTTAAATTAAGTAGGAACGCCAGAACTAACAACTACATTTTCTGCCCATCCAAGTCAATCAAAATAAAGTATTTATGCAACTAAAACCCAATAAATCATTAAGACAATAACTATTGAAAGTCAGTTATACTAAATTGATTTTGAGGTAACTACAACTTAGCTACGGTAAATAGCACACATAAAAGCTAAAACGGATCTACATTACTATAAATCAGCCATAACATTCATTTATAAACACAGCAAGTCCCGTTTGTAAATAAAAGAATGACAAACTTTCAAACAACATAATGACACAACAATCATCAGCTCTAGCTTAGAAATCTGGGCTTAAGACCACCCTTCAGCATGCATTGCAACAAAATCATTCCGAACTCACCATATAAGCCCACTGCACATGATCAAAGAACTCCAATGCAAGCTCAACAAATCACTAAAAACCGTCCTGGAGTACAGATTCAAATGCAAACAAGATTTTGTTGAGGTGAGAAAACACAAAGGGGACACCTATTGGTAATGTGGCTAGGAAAGCTAGGATTATTTATTCTTTCAATGAGTATTTATACACAAAGTTACATAGAAGAAAACAGAAAATAAATAATTACGTAACACACAAAAATAAATAATCTCAGCAACTATCCTCCCGCCATTTGATATATATTTACGAGTTGTTGATTGATGTTAAGGGAGAAATTCATGAACTCTTTCTTTCTTTTGTTGTATACAAATCCAGGGAAGAGGTGTTTCCTTGTAAGCAATAAATCCGTGGCTTCTAATTTTCCTTATCTAGCACTCTTGATAGACGCTCCTAATTTGACAGCTCTTCAACCCTCCCCACAAACTAGATGGTAAAAATCCATCAATCCAAATTTGCTTATAATATTCTTGAATGTGTTGTTGTTAAGTCCTTCGATGAATATATCAATAAGTTGTTTTCCAATCGGGAGGTGAAGTGCAAAGCAATCCACTTCCTAATTTTTCTTTTATGAAATGTCTATCTACTATCACATGCTTGATGCAATCATGTTGCACATAATTCTAAGCAATGTTGATGGCATATTTATTATCACAATATAACTTCATAGGCTCTTCCCGTTTAATTTTTAAATATCTTCAAATGATTTTAATCCACAAGTGTTCGCAAATATCTTGAGTAATTACTCTAAATTCAAATTCAGTGATGAATCTTGAAACAATAGATTGTTTCTTGCTTCTTTATTTTATAAGGTTTCCTCACAAATGCATACTTAAGAGGATATCCTATCCATTGGTGACCACATATAGTCAGCATCAGTATTACCTTCAAATTGTAGAGTATCATGATTTTGTAAGTAATTACTTTTCCTATACTTGATTTAAGGCACCTAAGATAAGCAGCTTGAAAGTGAGAATTTTTGGATTTATACATAGTTGACTTTAAAACATATTGTAAAAACAATGTCAAGGCATGTGTGTGATAGATAGATTAATTTTTCAACTAATATTTGATATTATTTTATGCCACTTTTGTTACTTCATCTATATCGAGTTTCTGACCTAATTTAAATAGAGTTTCAAATGTCTTATAATCAATCATCTTTGGTTCCTTTTATAAATTCATAAAATATTTTTATTAAGAGAAATGTTCCTTTTTTTATTAACTTCGATACCCAAAAAGTATTTAAGTTTGCCCAATAGGCCAATATCTTGATTTTAAGTTCTTAGGCAAATTTTTCTAAGTGATTTATTTCCTTTACTGGCATCACTTGTAACAATTAGATCATCAACATATACAATACGAATTTCAAATTTTCTATCAATGGAGTGTTTTATGAAGCAAGTATAGTCTCCTTAACTCTATTTGTACCTCATTCCATATGTGGATTGTATAAAATTATGTCAAACCATACTTTCGAGGTTTATTTGAGACTATAAAGTGTCCTTCTCAACCTACACATTTTATTTGGTATAAAAGAGCTGTCGACCCCTAGTGGAAAATCTATATATTATTTTTCAACATCCTCATATAAGAAAGTATTCTTCACATGCTCCATCCAAGGTTAGCAGCAAGAGAAATTAAAATGCAAATTGTATTCATTTTGCAACAAGAGCAAATGTTTCTTCACAATTAATTTCGTATGATTGAGTATATCATTTGGCAACTAATCGTGCTTTGTATCGCTCCATGCCTACATATATTTTGTATTTTAATGAAAAGCCATTTGCAACTACTTTTTTTTTCCTTTTGATAGCTCAAATATACCCCAAGTATGATTTTTTTAAGCATTCATCTATTCTCTCGTGGCACCCTTCTAACTCTTATTTTCTAGAACAAGGTTTGTGATATTTTGACGGTGTTGGAGTTTATGTTTGTAAGGAAAGCTTTATGTGCTGCAGTAAATTTTGAAGTTATATGTATTGGAAAATGTAATACATAGAAGAAAGTGTGTTGATTGGTTGATCATTGTTATTTGATGACAATTCTAAGTCTAGAACTTGTCAGAGACTTTGGTTGGGCTCATTCCTCCTTGATGACCACTTCAGGTAGCTTCTTTCATCCAAGCAGTATGAAGAATGTAGCCTCTGGATTTCTAATTTAGTATAATTTTCACCATTCATAATAATTGAGTCCTTGAAAGAAAAATAAAAAAATGGACATAATAAAGAGAAGAAAGAATAAAAGTGGGGAAAACAAAGGTTGGAAATTTAGATTGTTCGTTCTTTCAATTAGTCTTTATACATAAAGCCACATAGAAGGAAATAGAAAATAAATAATTATAATAACGAACAAAAAAATAATCCTAGCAGTTGTCCGCTTTCCATTTGATTCATTTAGGGGTTGTCGATTGATGACAAGAAGCAATCAGCGGGCTCTTCTTTTATTTCTTTTATAAAGATTTGTGGGAGAGATATTTCTTTATGAGTAAAGAATTCATGACCTCTTCCTCATATAGCACTCTCGCCAACCTCTCTTGATCTAATGGCTCTTCAAATAGCTGACGTTTAAGAATTAGCCAGTTATCCTTCACATTTTCACTTTATAAACTCATAACATGATCAAAATCTACAATAAGCATGTCAATACAATCTTTTATCAAGATCACAATTCTCTCATGCAATGATCATTCAGATGCTATTCATAATAAACGCAAAATATCAAGAGATAAAAATCATATGCCAGTCTGGAGACAATTGATAGATTGAAATTAATAAAAGCAAATATAGATAATCATCCATAGAAAGTGCAAGATATCTAACAAAATATTGTTAATAACGACAATGCAGGACTTATGAGATTAGATTTCAAGGAAATCTTCAACAGAAGAAGGAAAAAAAAAAACTTGTAAAGTAGGATAATCGCAAATGAGAGCACTTAAACCAAAAGCACTACAATATTTTGATGCTCTAATTCTCAAAATTTATAGCCAAGCATTAAAAGGAAGACATAATGTTAGCCCAAGGAAAACCATAAGCTTAAAAAACAATTTATAACACACAAAACATTAGGAAAAATCAAGATTGAAGCTAAATATGAGCAAAATTCCGCCCATTACTATGGATCGGATATTATCAAAGAAAATAAAGTAGTCTAGGATAACATAAGCCTTACCAGGATCAGATTCGATGGTGCACCAAGACATTTTAAAAGAACGAAACTCAGATTAACTCGCAGCAAGGATACTCTGAAATAATAAAAAATTTAACAAGTATTTCAGGCTGAAATCAAATTTTGAACGGACAAACGAAAAAATTTTGAAACTAAATAATAGTTTAGGAACAAAGGACGATTGAAACCGTTATTGAAACAGATGGCAGGTTACCTATAGAAGAAAACCTAATCCGCCAAAGAGAAGAGAGAAGGCTAAAGTGGCGACGTAGCGCGTTGTGAGCGGCGTCGGTGAAGAATGAAGTGAGAGCAGGAGGCGAGATTGAAGAAGTCCTTAAAATTAGCGCAAGCGACGAGGATGCTGGGTCGACAAAGAACGTCGGCCGCAGCACAATCGGCCGAAATAACCCTAGGCCAGGATTTGCCTTGGAGGTTGTTGACTGCCTTATTGGCATGGCCCTCAGAATTATCTAGTAGATTAGTTTCAATGTTTCATCTCCTGAACAAGACAGAGGGATTAATTGAAACTATGCATGTACAACACTTAAAAATTATAGAATTTATATATTTAATATTTAAAATTTACTATTTGAAAAATATATCTTTTCAATTTCATTAATAGAGTTAATGAAATCCTAAACGATAAATAAAATCAGGATGGATCTCATTGAATATTATAATATCATAATGGGATCTTGCTAAAAATAATAATTAAAAAAAAATGGGATCTTGCATGGAAGGGGCTTATAGAATCTTCCCCTCCTTTTTATAAGAAATTATTAGGTGCAGAGTCTCGAAATAACTCTATATTCGGATATGTGAGTGTATACATTTGAGTGCACCGTGTGTACACTTACAATTTGGATGTAACTCTACGTCCGAATTCCGCGCACAATAATTTCTCCCTTGCTCTTTGGGACAAAGCTCCCTCTAATAACTATGAAGTCATGATGAGATAGTATTCATTGTCCCGTATTCTATTTCTTCACATATAACTTCAATCACATCTCCCTCTCTTGTCAAAATCCAACTGCCACTATTGATTTCTCTATCGTCAATCTTTGTCATAAGTGGGATCTTAACAGAGATGAGGAGTATATTCTTATTTATGTTTGTTGCGCCCTTAAAAATTCACGGCTGTAGAAAAATAGATAATTACACGTCTTAGTTTTATACAAAGATACAGCACACAAACATATAAGAGATGGTGGTGCAGCATTCATACGAGATACAAAAAATTTTATATGGAAAACCCTGAAAATGAAAAAAGCCACGGGACTGGCCCAAGTTGAATGAATCCACTAGTATTGATGGTTAGTTACAAATAATACATTTCCTCGTAGGAGAGTGTTGGCTCAACATAGTAAATGTACATTGTATACAATATAGTGATATACTATACCATGGCTATTATTCTTAAGAGAGCATTGTCATGTTTTTTTAGCCAATAGGACAGTAGTCAGGCTATGCGGTCAGAAAGATTGTAGTCATCAAGCGACGGTGGTCTGAAGGGTGGTAGTCGGGCAACGATGGTCAAAGAGACCGTAGTCGACGAGCGACTGTGGTCGGAAGGAACATAGTCGGGCTAGCGATAATGACAGGAGAGACCATAATCGGCAGGCAACGGTGCTCGAAAGAACCATAGTCGGGCAACGGTGGTTAGAGAGGTCGTAGTTGGAGGGCAACCGTGGTCGAAGGGACCGTAGTCGGTGGTCGACTGTGATTGGAAGGACCGTAATTAATGGGTGGAGGTATGGGGACCGTAGTCTGTGGGGAATGGTGGTCCAAGGGATCATAATTGGCGGACAATAAAAGTCGAAAATGAAAGCTATGAGACAGTGATTTCCAACCTAAATAGGCTTTTATGATATTAAAATATGAGTCATTACTCTTAAATGGAGACTAGCTTCTGAAAAAAGAAGATGCTCTAATGTTCCTCTATCCAATATATTATCTATCTATGATTATCTCATAGCTCGTGTAATCAGCCTACAGTAAACTTCTCACCTATGTTCTCAACTTTCTAACACCATTTGGTTAAAGCTAGTGATGTTGTACTTCTGTTTATTTTAGATGTCGTTGCATTCATCATTAGTAAGTATAGGCTATAAGAGGAAGAAGGCTAGAGAATAACCCTGAGTTTAAAAAAAAAAAAAAATTACAAACTTATAATAAAGGTTTTGAACCTTATTCACATGATAATCTTAAGCCTCATTAGACATCATATTAGATGTTACAACCCTGTTCGAACTATATTGAAACTTGTTTGAACTTTATCTGAAACTTGATTGAATCATGTTTGAGCAATATTTGAATCTTGTTCTAATAATGTTTGAGCATTATTAAAACATGGTTTGAGAGAGGCTCAAACAAATTTTGAATATGACTCAGTTAGAGGTGTAAACGAGTAGACCCAAGCTTGGACCACCCTAGCTTGAGCACGGGCTTAATTACGTAATTGAGTTCAAGCTTAAGCTCGAGCTTAATTTAATAAGTTCAAGTCAGCTCATGAGCCTACCCATTTATTATAAAAGAGATAATATCATTATTATTCAAAATATTATTATTATAACTATTGCGTCCTTAAATATTCACAACAATAAGGAAATATAAAATTTAATGTCTTAGCTTTGTACAAAGATCCAACACACAATCAGATAAAAGAGATGTCTACCGTTCATAAGAGACGCCAATTTTTTTATGTGAAAACCCCTGAAAAGGTAGAAAAATCATGAGGTCTGAAACAGTTTGAATGAATCCACTATTATTTGTTGTCGATTAAAAATGAGACCCTTCTTTGGGAGAAGGCATTGGGTTGATGTAGCAAATGTACATCATATTACATGGTGGGAATTGGAATAATTAGTATTGAAATGTTCATTTAGTCGGTAGAACCATAGTCAGCGGGCGACGGAGGTCAAAAATATCGTAGTTTGGTGATGGTGGTCAGAAGGACCGTTGTCTGGCGAGGGAGGTCAAAAGGACCATAGTCGATGGGAGACAGTTGTCTGGCGAGGGAGGTCCGAAGGACCGTAGTTAGCATGAGATAGGGGTCAGAAAGATCATTATTTGGCAATTCAGGTCGGAAGGGTCGTAGGAGACGACGGAGGTTAGAAGGATTATAGTCGATAGGAGATAGGGGCTAGAAAGACCATTATGTAGCGATGGACGTCGGAAGGACCGTAGTAGGCAACGGAGGTTGGAAGGACCATTGTCGGTAGGAGACATGGGTAAAAAATACCATTATATGACGATGGAGGTTGGAAGGATCGTAGTATGCGACGGAGGATGCAAGGACCATAGTCGGCAGTATATAGGGGTCAGAAAGACTATTATCTAGCAATGGAGGTCGGAAGGACTACAGTAGGTGATGGAGGTCAGAAGGACCATAGTCGGTAGGAGATAGGGGTCAAAAAGACTGAAGTTGTAAGGTGGTGGTTTGGTGGAAGTCTGGGCATTACTCGGTGGTCTGGTAACTCCAACTTCTGTTAGTGGTCCGGCAAAAGTTTGGGCCACAGTCAGTGGTCCGGCGGTGGTATAGTAGAACTTCTACGTCAGGTGGTGGTCCAGCAAAACTCGGGCGTCAGGCAGTGCTTCAGCGGAAGTCCAACGTCAAACGGTGGTCTAAAAGAACCCCGACGTCAAGCAATGGTCTGGCATAACTCTGATGTCGGGTGGTGGTCCAACAGAACTCTGGCATCATGTGGTGGTCCGGTAGAAGTCCGGGGCGGTGGTCGAGGAGGTGGTCGAGGAGGGGCGAGGAAATAGTGATCTCCAATCTCTCTCTTGATTCCTTGCTTGGGGGTCCCTTTTCAAGAGAAAGGATGAGGCTATTTATAGATTTTCTAGAGTGACATGTCCCATAAATAAGAGAAAAATCATGGGTAAATTGTGAGCGGTTTGGATGGACGACTGATGTTGAATCTCTTGATCGTGGACAGTTTGCTAGACATTTAAAGGTCTTAGTGATGTTATAATTCCATGATCTTGGGCACATTGGATTCGTCTCATCAAGCCGCTCAATTCGACTATAAGAATGTCACGTTTGGAACCCGTTTGACAATCCAAGTTTGTGGTTTGAATCTTCTAATGGCACTTCGGGTCCTTGATTTGGACCTATTTGGCTCGAATTGAGTCGAATTTGGTGTCGTTGGGTTCGTATTATCGAGACATTCAGTTTGACTATAAGTTTGCTAAAATTGAATTTCGGATGATCTCATATTTAATTTTGGAAGTTTCCAACTTAATTTATCCTCGAGATTCGTGCTCGATCAAGATGATTTTTTTTCTGATGTATCAGTAATATATTAAAAGAGAATAATAAATAATAATAATAAACCACTTTGAAATACAAAAAGATGTATATAATTCTTGAATAATTGTAATAACTTTATTCTATAATCATTGAATTATAATATATTTTTAAGTGCATCATATATTAACCTTTTGAAAACTACCAAGCACACGATCCGACATGTTGAGTCATAGTTGGTTGAACATTGAGTCTTTAGCTTTTGAGTTTGGCTCACAAGCTATTTATCAAGTTAAGCTTAAGCTGGCTCACAAGACAGAATGACTCAATTAGACCCCTAAATTGAGCAAGATTCAAACAAGTACTAGTATGACAAGAGCAAGTTTTAAAAAAGATTCAAATAAATTTGAGTATAGTTAAAAATTAGTTCAAACAAGATTTAAGCATGGTTTAAAGCCTTTTTGATTTGTCTCAGTCATCTTATATTATTGATTGAAAGAATAAGGGATGCTCGCTTATGTTCAAATTAGGGCACCAAAAGATTCAAAGTTAATAAATTTCCTCCAATCATTGGGTTTATATTTGGAGAAATTCTATTAGAGGAGGAATTAAAGGAGAAGATTAGAAATATTCGACTTAAAGATTACTACTTGTGTAAAGAAAAGAGCATTAAGAATGCACGTTCGAAAAAAAAAGAGATGGAGATAAGAGTAGGATGTGGAAGCGCAACATAATTTTTACAATTAAATACTTTAATGACATAATTAGATGGTAAGAAAAATATTTTATTAATTTGTTGATAGAAAATAATTTTAATCATATTTAATTTTTTTGTAGCATATAAATGGCTTGATTACCTAATGAAGGAACGTGTATGGTGCTATCTAAAAACCTATTGAAGAGGAAAGATTCTTTCGAGAGGATTGAAGCTATGTTTATGTATGTTATTGGAGATGAAGAGAAGTTCTTGAGATATTGGGTTGATGCATATCTCACATATAACCAAATGATGTAGAATAAATTTTATGGAATAATATAAATTTCTAAGTGGACTTCAATAAGCAATATATTAATGCAAGTGGAATATTTCATAAAAAAAAGAACTTTTAGACTAAAAAATAAATAACAAGGATATTTCTTATTTCTCTAATTATATATAGTTGGAGTCATATAAAGTAAAATATCCCCTATTTTATTATTTGTTTTTATCTTCAAAGTTATAGTCTTTCAATTAATCAATGAATATCTATGTTCCAACATATAGCCATAGTAATTTTTTGGGTTGGAAAATATCAAGTTTAGTTGAAGTAATTCTCTTGTACATGAAATGCAAATCAATTAAGGTTGTCATGTTTAATAAACATGTTGAGTTCGGGTCTGAAATTTCAACCCATTTATTAAATGGGTCGTATTTGAATTGATTCATCAACCCAATATTGTTTCGAAATGATCCATTTAAACTAATTTTGACTTAGTCTTTTTTTTTTAATTTGTTGATATGATTGTCTTACCTCTTTTTTAATAAATTAATATAAAATTCATTGTTAACGAGTTATAATTTTATTTAAACAAATTATTGGGTTGTGTTCAGGTTACTCGGTTGCCAGAAGACCGAGTTTGAGTTTCCATTTTTGTCCCATTTATTAAAATGATCGGGTTCAAATTAATTGAATTCAAGACGAGTCAACTTTGGGTCGGACCTAATCCTAATCCATTGACCTATTTTGACACCTTAATTGGAGAGTTTCTCCTATTTAAAAGTTTAAAAGAACTGAAATCCCTCCGGAAGAATAAAAATTAAATTCAATATTAAATAGTTATTTATATAATACTTTCTGGTTGATTTGATGTAAGATTAATAAATAAAATGATTTAAATTTTCTTCTCTTTAAATTTAATTATTGTAAAAATCTTAAATTCTAAACAAAAGTGCTAAAAATATAAAACACATAAAATCATAAAAATCCAATAAATTATAAATAGCTACACTTTTCCAATCCGCTTTCCTCAGTACCAAATCCCAACAACTCTCACAAAATTTTGTGGAATATTTTGTTTTTAATAAATAAATATTTAATATATTTTACACATATAGAAATAAAAAAAAAACAATACATTGTATGATAAAAATATCTATTTATTCGATACCGCATCTGAAAAAAAAAACCGCAAAAATTCGAAAGGTTGAATTAAGGTTCTGATCAGTAACCAGTCTCACACTAGTATTTTATAAAAAATGTAAAATTATGAAATATTAAGGATTTAAATCAGGGGTATCAAAATAGGTATTCGGAATCGGATATTGGATCAAATCCGAAACTGACCAAGGTCCTATGCAACTGACATGAGTCCGATCTGATTTTATAAATGGGCTAGAAATTCTGATCTGGACTTGACCCATAGGGTTATCAGGCTGATCCACCCTGACCCACTAACACGTAATACGTCAGCGAGTTTCAGAGCGGACTCAAGTAGAAAGGGGACGCGATGCGAAGGAGGAGATGCGGGCGTGCAACAAGCTAGTCTGATAGCAGTATGGGTTAGGATGCGATCGCATCTTAAATCATCAGACAAACCAAATTTCTCAAAATAATCATGAAAATTCTGAAGTAATTGAGTTTATGATTCGATTGGTTGTTTTATAATAAAAAACTTGAATGCGAAATGATGAAACATTTTTTATGGGATTCTGAAGTTTAGACTGGAACAACCTACTTTTTGGAGAAATTGTTTTTTTTTTTTAATTTAATTATTATGTCAAAAAAATACATACGTTTATTTAAACAAAGTTAAATAAGTTTATTTTGACCTAGGGGCAGAGATAAAAGAATATATTATAAAATAAATATAAATGATATGGCCTAAGAACATTTAGTTTGATGAAGGCGAATTTTGATGTAATATTTAAAAATTTTCATAATTAAATTTAAAATCTAGTGAAGAACGACTTCAACAAATATATAATCAATTTGAACATATTGATGAATCAAACCAAACAACCCCAAAATGATCCCATTTAAATCCAAATAAACTTAAATCAAACATTTAAAGGATAATTAAAAATTTTGAAACATTTATTGAATGATCAAATGGTTTCCAAATCTTATAATCAAAATGAGAAGCTCTACTAGACAAATTCAACGAGCCCAAAATCATTTCATGTGAGGCCATTCAAGCACTTAAAATGAAAACCAAATGGTTTATGAACAAATCATTTTATATGAGACATGGAAAGAGTTTTATGAAAATTTGATTAAATTTATCAAAATGATCAATTTAACAGTATAATAAATATTTTATTTTTCACATGAAGGAGGCCTATATTTGAATTTGGAGAGAGCTTGGAGATTTGAAGAACTATGGAGTTCTACTTTATGTTCAACGTCAACAACCACTGCTAGCCATCACCATTACATGAATTCAATCATCTGATCGTCATCTCATGACTACCATTGTTTGTCCGTCGTCACCTAACTGCTATTATTCAATCACCGTTTTCTGATTGTCATCATATAATCATCACTATCTAATTGTTGTTATTCAATTATCATCATCGCATTGACATATGCTAACCATAATAGCATAACTGAAACTGTTATCCAACCAATATTACCAGACTAACAACATCCAACTATTGTATTTCCGACATTCTCCCATATTTACATAATTACAAAGTTGTGTCACATATTAATATCATTTTCTTCAATTACAGAGAAGAAAAAACTCTCGTAGCATATTTATATGGTGATCATTTTATCTAGGAGAGGACTCATGATTTTTTTACCTTTATGATTTTTTCATTTAAAAATTATGGTGTTTATTGTGTTCTATCAATATGTGTATTAGATCTTTGCGAAAGCTAAGACGTGAACATTTATTCTCTATTATCACAAATTTTTTTAAAATGTAACAATAATATATTAATAAAATCTTTAAATTATTTGATTGAGTGTAAAATAAAGTGTAAAATAAAAATGATCATTTTTTATTTGATTTGAAGTAAAA
The DNA here is from genome assembly GCF_001605985.2 of Dendrobium catenatum. NCBI lineage: Eukaryota > Viridiplantae > Streptophyta > Magnoliopsida > Asparagales > Orchidaceae > Dendrobium > Dendrobium catenatum. Next base: position 3,351,985 of record NW_021318796.1, on the reverse strand, counting down.
TGAATTCAATTTAAACCCTACAAAGATGTCTGATAGTGAAAGATGACGGTTGGTGAAAATAATGATGAATGGCTGTGGTGGGCAGTTAGCGGCGTCGAGGGGGACGACAAGGGGCATTTACAATAGTGAATGAGGATGGTGATGGTCAAAGGAGGAGAGTCAAAATGTTATAGTTGAAGTAGTGGCTTAAGTGACGAATAATTTTCAATATATTTAAAAATTGATAGATACATCAAATTTAAAATAAAAAAAAAACAAAAAATAAATTAGAGGTGAATTTTATAAATTATATTATATTTACTATATAATTTATCAAGTAGCAAAATTTTAAAATACATGCATTTGATTTTTCTTTCATCAATAATACACCAAATTAAATAGCCTCTCAGTACTTGAGTTTTTATTTTTCTTATAAAGTTATGAACTTGGACAACCTAAGAATTATTATTAAATCCTAAGAATTATTATTAAATGGATTTAAAGTTAAAGGGAAATTTTTTTAAAATTCACAAAGATCGTACGAGCGCCCGCAACAGCTTCTCCAATAACTGAAGGTGCCCTTCAAGATATCACATGCATACTACCAAACTGTCTCCCTCCTTGTGCGTGTTGCGGGCCTTCTCTTCATAATAAAAAAATTGATTTAAAATAAAATATTCCTTTCATCGGCCATCCGACTCATGATACCATATCCGCACAATTCTTCTGAAATCCCCAAGTTTTGGATCGCAGCTTCCTCATTTTCATCCATCTAAATACTCAGGAATTGTAAAAGAAAGAGCTTGTTCTATAAAAGGGATGAGGCAGCATAGGAGAATTTTGCAACAGTTCCTGGTCTTGTAAGAGCTTGCACGCTCTAGTTCTGTGCAATTGAAAAAGGTTAAAAAATGGCCATGGCGCCCACTGCAAGGCTAATCTTAGGTTCAATAGCCTTCGCCATATTTTGGGTATTGGCTGTTTTCCCCGCAGTTCCCTTCCTTCCTATTGGAAGAACAGCAGGCTCTCTTTTAGGCGCCATGCTCATGGTGCTTTTCCAAGTTACAACCCCAGATGAAGCTTTTGCAGCCATCGACCTCCCCATCCTTGGCCTCCTCTTCGGAACGATGGTAGTCAGCGTTTTCCTCGAAAGGGCAGGCATGTTCAAACATTTAGGCAGATTACTCTCGTGGAAAAGTAAGGGTGGTAAGGATTTGCTCTGTCGAATTTGTATTGTTTCAGCTATTTCAAGTGCCCTATTCACCAACGACACTTGCTGTGTGGTACTCACCGAGTTCATCTTAAAGGTTTCTCGCCAGAACAATCTGCCTCCTCAGCCATTTCTGCTTGCCCTAGCATCCAGTGCGAACATTGGATCAGCCACAACCCCAATAGGTAATCCTCAGAACCTGGTCATAGCCGTTCAAAGCAAAATCACTTTTGAAAAGTTCTTGTTTGGTATTCTTCCTGCAATGGTGTTGGGTATAGCTGTGAACATTTCCATTCTCCTCATTTACTTCTCAAAGTTGTTGTCGACTGAGAAATTTGAAGTGGAGGTGGAATCAGTGGCTGAGATTATTCCTGAAGATGATGTTACTTTCCACCGCTTTTCTCCTGCAACAATGTCGCACTTGAATTGTTTGCCTAATCTTGATTTGAACGATGGAATTGATGCTGTTGTTCAGTGCTCATCATGCAAGGAGTACGGGCGTGGAGATAATCTAAGGAATAGATTAAGTATTAGTGAAAATGAAGCACTATTAACCACAACCGGGAGAAGTAGCAGCATGATGAATTGTTCGTCAAATAGTCTTATCACTCAGGCTTTGAATGAGAAGGAATGTTCTACTGAAAGATGGAAGGACCTTCTCTGGAATGCGTGTGTCTATCTTGTGACAGTAGGAATGCTAATTGCACTTCTAATGGGGCTTAGCATGTCCTGGAGTGCTATATCTGCTGCTCTGGCTTTGATTGTACTTGATTTCAAAGATGCACGGCCTTGTCTTGAGAAGGTATTCTTTGTATTTGAATGTTTTGTTATCTTGAAAAGCTAAATGGTACTGTTAACAGCTTTTGCTAATCCATTTGATTCATAAATCTTTTTTTAATGAGAAGTAGAGAAATGATACTGATTTGCACCAGGTATCATATTCCTTGTTAATATTCTTTTGTGGTATGTTTATAACCGTTGATGGATTCAACCAAACTGGCTTACCAAGTGCCCTTTGGGACTTCATGGAACCCTTTGCACGCATTGACACTATGGAAGGGGTTGCAGTGCTAGCTCTGGTTATTCTTTTCCTCTCAAATATTGCCTCTAATGTACCTACTGGTAAGTCATTTACTTGTATGCTTTTAAATAATTATATTTGGATAACTTCAACTTGACTACTTGTATTTCATCATGTTTGAAAACGGATTTGGATCATCCTCAACCTTGAAATTCATTTAGGGTCGCTGTGGTTGATTCTATCAAAACCAAAATGACCTTGATAACTCAGCTTGAATGCTTTAGCTTTTTAATATACATTTGGATAGCTTTAAACTTGCAATTGAAATTACTTACTCACGATCGATTACTAATATGCTTTTTAATATATATTTGGATAGCTTATGCTCGAGTACTTCATGTTTTAGAAGGGATTCTTGTCCTCACCAATTACCCCAACCTTGCAATTCACTTGGGGTGGGTGAGGATGATTCCATCAAAATCAAACTAGTTATATATATATATATACAATATGCGATAACTTTTAAAATTTGAGTAATGAAATATTATTTTAAAGGCATCTCCAACCGAACAATCTATTTTCCACTTCAAAATATAGTAACAATCATATTAAACAGTAATTTATCTCCAACCTCCATTTCTACACACAAAAAAAAAGAATATTCTGTGTATATTATTTCTCATCTCCATTTCTAACCTCCATTTTTCTACACAAAAGATATGTTTCAGTGATTAGTATAACGCCAATATCAATATCGCATTGTTTACAACCGAGATAAACACAAAAATGCATTTCCATTTGTCATTAGGGTGGACTCTCACGGGAGCTATAAACAGGCGAATGGCGTTCGGTTGGAGATGCCCTTAGAACACATTCAAAGCAATAGTAATTAGATTCATAAAATTAACATATAGTTTTTTTTTCTTTATGTCATAACAGTTCTAGTAAATTCATTATCTTTAAAATGCTCGTTATCAACGACCATCTCACCTATCTTAATACTAATATTAGATGCTCTATATATGATGATGGAGATTACATATATAATCTCCAACACTTGAAGAACAAACAATGTCCGTCTCCTACATACATCCGCCTAGTTGTAACAACTGTTGTGGACTTGATACATATTATAATGATGATCGCATCCCCTATCCCCTAAAGTTTGGACGATGCCCATCTTATATCTACGATTGTCCAACTACCACAGCAATGATACCACAAATGATAAAAGTATATTGTCACTTACTACCACCTAAAGGCCAAATAATGCTATGTCTCTCATCCATAATTGACCTATTATCATGATAACAACATTTAAATAATCCAAACAATGATGTCAAATTGTCAATAACTGTATCTTTTATCTAATGTCCTAATGATTCATGTTGAAGGTAGTGAATAGCCTGATAGGTAACACAACATAATCTTTGCTGGTGACCCACATTGTTACATTGGTTGGACAAACTTGGTGCCTTGAAATTAGTTTTTATGTCTTCCCAAGAGGCAAGGGCGGATTTAAGAGGGGCATGAGAGGGCATGCCCTTCTTCTAAAACTTTAAGATGTCTTCATATATTATATATTTTCACAAAAGTATTTGTGCCCCTTCTAAAATTTTAGGAATTAGAGTTATTGATATCCACTTAAAACTATTGATGTTGTTTTTAAAATAGTAATTTATGCTCCCACTAAAAAAATTTTCTAGCTCCATTACAATACAATGCAACTTAAATTGAAGTTCCTTTTAACTATTTGGAGTTCGGCCACCCTTTGATTTGCTTTTTTTTTAATTGTGGCTAATAGCATCACCTCAGTGACAATTGATTGTGTGACTAAATATTATAATCATAATTTTGAATTAAAATATGATTAGATAGGTATTCTTTGTCATAAACCCTTTTAGTCATTAAAGCAATAATCACATTCTTGAAAATTATGACTACAGAAAAAATGATTAAAAGATATATTTACTCACATATTTAGAAACCCTGTAACTAATAGCATGATTTTAAGAACTTTTTAAAAAAAGAATGATTATAGCTCAAAATTCTTATAGTGAGTGATGGACAGAAAAGAATCATGCTTACGAGTTTTGCCCTCGATTCGATATCAAATCATTATAGTCTTTGCTTCTTGTCCCTCAACGAAGTAAAGGGTATACTTAATGTGTGGTCCTCTGCAAATGCCGAGCTTGGGTTTGGGCATGGGACTGATATAATGGAATCATAATTTATATGATTTGAACTAATCAAATTTGAATCACAATGGAGATATAGGTAACTGTTTTGGATAAGAAGTGCATCAAACATGATCATGATTGGGCAGGGTGGCCCTATCTGGAGAAGCTGTACAAGTTGGCTAAGGCTTTATTTGGGATGACTTTCTTATTGCTTCTTAAAGTAATTTTTTAGTAAAAAAAATTATTTTTGTACTAGAAAATTACTTTTAGAAATAGTAAGAAAGCCGTTCCAAATGTAGCCTAAGTTTGTCTATAATTTGTCCTCCACCCCATAGCTTAGTGGCTCATGTTTAGGCCTCCAATTAGAGGTCATGAGTTCAAGTAATTGTATGATTGTATGTATTATATTTCGGCGCTTACCAATAAAAAAATTATCTTATTTATGAATTTTTTAGTAACTCGTCTCTTATTAGAATCTTTCATGATAAAAGTCACCACCAGATGCCATGTTTTTCTTCACTGTAGAGCTTGAGAAATCTATGGTTGTGTTCTAGTACTTTTGACAAAAACTATACCCCCATAAAGTTGGCTTTGACCGAATGCATTCCTTGTGCTCTCTTTCTGAAATTTATTTGTTTCTTTCAAAATAATTGAGCTTTAGGCTCTTAGTTCTCTGAAAAATGAAGGTTTCTTTACTGAGTTCTCACTGGGCATCCAAACCGGAGAAGCTCCAATGCTATCCATGCTACACACAATTCCAAGGAAGTTTTTTAATACAAAAATTTATAATTCAAATTTTTTTTTTAATAAAAAGCTCCTTTTATTTAAACAGTCAGAAAACAGTTTCAAAGGAAACTTAACTTCTATAAACGGGTTAATTTCATTTAACAAGAACATGATAGAGGCATGCAAATTAACCTTACGAAAGTCTAATATTAAGGCTTTGTTTATGAAGGCTTTTTTGTTGCTTCTTAAAACAACTTTCTATTATAAAAAATTTAATTATTGAACTAAAAAGCTGCTTTAAGAAGCAGCAAGAAAGCCGTCCCAAACGAAGGCTAAATCGAAATTATTCCCCCATTCAACTGAAGTTCTCCATCGAGAAACATTTGATGCATTCATGAATTGATACTCACATATATGATCTGAAAGTTCTTCTATGCATGCCATTGCTTGAAATTGCAATCATCTTAGCTTGCTGGTATTGCTCTCCTTGTTTCAGTTCTACTTCTTGGTGCTCGGGTGGCAGCGTCAGCTGCAGCTATATCTCCAGCTGAAGAGACAAGAGCTTGGCTCATACTAGCATGGGTGAGCACCGTAGCTGGAAATCTTTCACTTTTGGGATCTGCAGCTAACTTGATAGTTTGTGAGCAAGCCAGGAGGGCGCAGGTTGGTTACAATCTCTCATTCTTTGGCCATCTCCGATTTGGGCTCCCATCAACTCTTATCATCACTGCAGTTGGCTTGTTTCTTATTAGGAATTATTGAGAAGTTTCATTGTACATAACTTGGCTTAATCAATGGGTATCTGTAAGGTTATTCTTTCAGATGGAAAACAATAATAAGCTGTATAATGTTGACATCTTTCAGTTCGAGAGCTGTTTAATGTTTTTGTTTGTCTTGTTGAGTCTAGATTTGTTAGTGAATCACACCAGAACTTTAAATACTTAATGAAGAGAAAGTAGAGAAATAGTGAGAGAAATTAGGGGTTCTAGAGTGAGAAGATTTGTGATTCCCTTAGAATAAGCTTGAGTATAAGAAATGGTGTTTTCTAATCTCAACCTGTGGCTCATTTATAAGTTTGGATTGAGGCTTGAGTCTTATATAATTTGCTTAAATAAAAAATAAGAAAAAAAATACCAGAGTTGTATAGGCCAATTTCTCATAAGTGCATGCTGTTAAGGTTTCATTTGGGACGACTTTCTCGCTACTTCTTAAAATAATTTTTAATACAAAAATTAAAAAATTTTGTGTTAAATTTTTTTTTAGAAAGCAGTAAAAAAATCATCCTAAATGAAGCATAAATTGCATAACCATAAGTAAGAAAGTTGTTTGCTAAATTAGGTTTGTTGCAGTCTAAAAAATTCATGACGGTAGAGTGAAAATATTATGTCTTGGTGATATACGAAATCTCAGCATACAAATAAATGATAAAGAAAATATCAAGATTCTTACATGAAAAATTTTGAGAAAGGGAAAAACTACAGGGCTTTGCCCAGTCGAAACAGTTTCACTAGTAAAAGTCAATTTGTCCTTCAACTCAAGGATAGAGAGAATACAATGTATTGAAAAATTTTATCAATCTTCAGACAGGTACTCTTGTTGCAAAAGTCCGATGATGGTTGGAAAGACTTTTGATGGTGGTTGAGAAGAATTCGGACAATGATTGAGAAGAACTTTGACGGTGGTCAGAATAACTCCGGCGGTGGTCAAAAAGAACTCTGGCGGTGGTCGACGACAAGGTTGCTCTCCAAATGTTCTCTTCTTCCTCCTATCTTTCTTTTCTTCCCTTTTCTTTTATGTGAAGAATGGGGGCTTATTTATAGTCTTTAGGAGTGGCATGACTTGTAAATATAGAGAAGATCAATGTTAACTAGGGAGTGTTAGAATGGATGATCGATATTGATTCTCTCAATCATAGACTGTTGATTGAGCATTTAAGTATCTTAATGATGTCAGAATTTGATGATCTTGAGCTTGTTGGATTCGTCTCGTTAAGACGCTCGATTCGACTATAAGCATATCATATTTGATGATTATTTAATCATCCAATTAATGCTTTGAAGCCTCCAAGTATGCTCTTGACCTTTGATTTGACTTATTTGGGCTCGGATTTAATTGATTTTTGTGACATTGTATTCGTTTCTTCAAGATGTTTAATTTAACTATAAGTTTGTTGAAATCACAGCTTGAATGATTCCTATTTTAATTTTGAAAGTTTTTGCATGAATATGCCTCGAGTTTCATGCTCGGTCAAGGTAATTTTTTGTGACATATTAGTTTTCCCCATATTTTCGGATGTAGTAGCTCGTAGACTCTGAAAATTTACGTTTGAGCCCTTCAAGTTGTCGAGATTTAAAATTACGATTTTTAAATAATTATGAGGCGTGAGTGCTCCCTTGAATGCCAACGTGGTCCTTTTGTGACTATAAATTAAGTAAAATAACATCAATCACAATTCTAGCATTTCCTGAAGTTGGCGTGGAGATCTAAACACAAAATGTTGAAAAATTCATTTCCAAAACTTTTGAAGTAACTCGAAACCAACTGTAAAGGCTTCGTTGGGCCTCCAAAGTGTCAAAATTGAGTCTGAAACGTCGAAAAATGGTTCCAATGATCCAAAAAACGTTTGAATTGGACCGTTCGGGCTTGGACCAACATTTTATGTGTTTACTTTTATGCTATTAGCATACACATCCATTGTATTGCCAATAAGATCTTTAAAGATTTTATACATTAGACTTTGATAAGCTATGCTAATATTTTTTAATCCAAATGATATGACTTAATAACAATAGTGTTTTATATTAGTTTGGAAAGAAGTGGCCTCTTCTTCAACATGATTCATCTTTATCTGATTATACCAACAATATGCATCCATAAAACTAAGCATTTGATGATCAGAAGTGGCATCCACCAATTGGTCAATACGTGGAAGAGGAAAATTATCTTTTTGGCAAGTCTTATGTAGATTAGTATAATCCACCCACTTCTCCAGGCTCCGTTAGCCTTCTTTACCAAAACTACATTCGCTAGTCATTTAGAATATTGTACTTCATGAATAAATCCTGCATCTAACAGTTTATCAACTTCTTACTCGATTGCTTGCAGACATTTTGGTGCAAAATTTCTTTTCTTATGAATAATTGGTTTGAAAGTAGGATCTACTTGAAGAGAATGTTTAATTACTTATGGATTAATTTTAGGCATATCAACCGCACTCCAAGCAAAGACGTCTTGATTTAGCCATATAAAATCTATGTATTACAATATTTCTTCTTCTGATTATAAAGACACAATTTGCATTGTATGTGTGCAATGTTCATCAGATAATGATATATAAGTTAAATCTTTTACAGACGAAGCCCTTTGTATAACATCTTTTTCTGGAAGATCAAAATTCTCAATACTCAAAGTTATTGATGGTCGTGGTTGGGCCTGTCTGAGATAACATGTTTGAGCAACTTGTTGATTTCCGCGTACTTTACCGATCCTAGCAGGAGTTGGAAATTTTATTTTTAGAGGGGGCACAGAAGCAATTGCTCCAAAGATTGATTGCAAGGTCTCCCAAATATGGCATTGTATGCTCATTCCTATTTGACAACAATAAATTGAATTGAGTGGGTAGTCTATCGAGGGAATTCTCCAAGTGTGACAAGGAGAGTGATTGTCCCTTCTACTCGCATCCGACGATTGTCAAATCCATACAACGGTCCAGCAGTAGGCTGAAGTTTCTCTCTGACTATACCTATACTAAAAAAAGTGGAGTAAAATAAAATATCTACCGAGCTTCCGTTATCAATTAAGGTTCTTTTTGACATTATAACATGGATATCCAATATCGGCGCTAATGACAAGCTAGTCTTGGTGTGGAGTATAGATCCCTTCCATGTCAGTTTTGTTAAATATGATGTAATGATCATCTCGCGCCTTCTTTAATGTTAGCTCCTCGAAGGTAGTGATAAGAACCTGAGAAGACAATAAGGGTCCTCTAGCAAGGGTTTAAATTTATCCAACCATTTGACGATTAGATTGTTGTTACCTTTGTTGTTGTAAATTGATAGAGATATCTATGTTGGATCAACCTTTTAATTTCTTCCTTCAACTGTCTGCAAGTTTTAGTAGTGTGTCCCTGACTGTGATGAAAATGACAATAATAAACCTGATTGTCAGTATTTGACTTCAGTGAATTGGGTCATTTTACATTCTCTTCATTCTGTATAGCCATAAGAATGTTAGCACATATTGTATTCAATGGCGTTTATTCTTTCTTTGTATTATAATCACGATTTTGTTGAGGAGGGTGAGGTGGAATGTCTTCATTTCTTTATGGGATTTTGGGCCCCACCCTCGTGCATGACCATTTTTTATTTGATGTTTGTTCAAATTATTTTCGATGAATATTGATAGCCTTATCAACAGTAATTTGAGGTTCTACTACGTGAATTAGGCTGGCATAAGAACAAATGGTGTCTAACATCAACGAAGACTAGAACGACCCGGGGAGTAATACTCCAAGAAAAACATGTCGCAGTAGCTCATGATCCACTCATGTGATTTGTCAAGCTTTAGAAGAAAGTAGCCTTTCAAAGATTCTCCTTCATTTTAACGGATTCCAAAAAGATGAGATGAATCTTTAATAGTTCTTTGGCTGACAATAACCTCGCAAGATGAGCGAAATTATGGATTATATTTTAGGGAAAGCGTAGAATCAGGTGCGAGCTTGACGCTTAAGGGTGGCGTAGAAAATTTGACAAAGAAGTGTATCAGAGGCTCGTTGTATGTGCACGATTTTTCTATAATGATCAATGTGTTCATAAGAATAAGATGATCCAACTTAAGGATCAATGTTTGTTAACTTGAACCCTGTTGGAATAGAGTGCTTTGTATGTCAGTGGAGATGATTACTGGAAACCGCATTGGATATTAAATTGGTTTCTATCCCTTGTTGGGAATTCTTCTTGGACAAGATGTCATAACTAATCACATAAAACATTGCGAGGAGTATTTAGAGTGGGTTTAAGATTTTGCATATGATGGGTTTTAGGTGGAGGATGTGTTGAACTTGCAACATCATCTATTTCTGGATTGAGGTTAGTATTGATTCTCTTGATCATAGACCGTTGATTGAGCATTTAAGTGTCTCAATGATGTCAGAATTTAATGATCTTGGGCTCTTTGGATTTGTCTCATCGAGCCGCTCAATTTGATTATAAGCATATCATATTCGATGATCATTTAGTTATCCAATTAATGCTTTGAAGCCTCCAAATATGCTTTGGACCTTTGATTTAGGCTCGGATTGGACTGATTTTCGCGTCGTTGTGTTCGTTTCTTTGAGATGTTTAATTTGACTATAAGTTCGTTGAAATCAGAGCTTGAATGATTCTTATTTTAATTTTGAAAATTTCTTGCATGAATATGCCTTGAGATCAACTTAACCAATAATAATCAACATAATGGTTGACTTGACAAGTGGTGGTCATTAACTTGGGTGAGTTCTCTTTGAAAACTTGACAAATCTATCTTGAGTTTGAATTAAATTGACATAAATCGAACTCGGCTGAGGGTTAGTTTTATTCGAGTTGACTTCATTTGAACCCGACTTGGCGGATATTTTGCTGTACATATTGAAGCCTGATTCATGTTATTGGGCAATATGAATAGCTTAGATTTAAAATAATTATTTATAAATTCCAAACCACAATTATGAAAATTAGGCTCTACAAGCAAATAAGAATATTTGACTCATCATCAATTGTTCATTTGGGTGCTCTCACCAGGCACAGCCTCAGCTCGGCCTGGAATCGATCTTGTGCAATGCAACATGTAATAAATTAAAAGGTCAGAACAAAATATATATAGCTGTAGATTCGATCAAATACAAGCGAATGGATAAATTAATTTCGTGTCAGAAAACTACCTGCAACCCATACATATTATCTACATATATAATATAATAGCATAAACAAGCTTTCAATTCACCTGTACCTTTGTGATAATAAATCCTCAATAATCCCTAACAAGCTCCCCATAATTTTGATTATCGCATGGATTACGCCCATCACTACTACGAGGTGGCAGAACCCACTCGTTCCCATCAATGAAAGAGATGTCCATGAATCGAACTGCCTCAGAATAATCCAAATTCTTAGCGTATTTAGGCCACATTGTGTAGTTTGCTCCCGGGCCACAGCACTCGTACTCACCAAAGAAGATTGTTCTGCAATTAATCCGTTTAAATGTTTATATTAGTATGTGAAGATATAAATTAACAATTCTTATTTAAACTGTTTCAATTCCTTATAATACGTTGATATTTATTATTCTGTGAAGAGACCGGATACAGAATGTCGTCCGGAGACTAACTAGAATGCGCCATGTCAGCAATACCATGCTGCGGTACTGAGCAGTACCGAGCAGTATCGAGCCACTGTACCGAGTAGTACCGAGCAAGGGATGATGTGGAAATTCTAGTTCGTCTTCGGACGGCGTTTGGCGTCCGCATGAATAATTAATCTTAGGAAATATTATTCTATGCGGAGATCGGACGCAGAACGTTGTCCGGAGACCAACCAGAATGCGCCACGTCAACAGTACCGAGCCATGGTACCGAGCGTTACAGAGCAATACCGATCACTGGTAGCGAGCAAGGGATGACGTGACACATTCTAGTTGGTTTCCGGACGGAGTTCAGAGTCAGCATAAAATAATTAATCTTGGGATATATTATTCTGTGCAGAGACCGGACACATAATGCAGTCCGAAGACCAATAGAATGCAACACGTCAGCAGTATCCAGCCGCGGTATTGCTTAAACAAATTTTTTAGTACAAAATTTTCTAGGTAGCTCATAAAACAGGAAGGAAGCTATTCCAAACAAAGCTTCAATCTAAACAAAAATTATGTTTTTACTGACTTATCGTTTGAAGAATTGTTCCAATCATCCCATCCCTCGGGAACTATAATAGACGGCAAATAAGTCTTGGAGAAGATGACTGTAGAGTAGGATCCCCACGCTCGACCAAGCCAAACTCTTCCAGTCCCAGTGACGCAACAATTCATAAACGAAAATCCCGTCCTCTCCGCTTCTGACTCCCTCTTTTGAGCCGTGATACAGCCGCTCACACCGGCCACCACCTCCTTGGCAATTGAATTGATTGTGCACTCCTACAATCCATCAAATGTGAGCAAATTAAATGGCAGAGCTAAACCCTAAATATAAGAAATGTTGAGTACGTGCGTACCTCATAGAGGGAGAGAGCATTGCCGAAAATGAAGTCAATGGAACCCTGAATGAAGCATTGGCGGAAGTAATGCCGGCCCTTGTCGTCTAGCAGAGTGTCCTGGGAGCTGTAGAAGCCGCAGTTGTAGAACGCAGCTTGGTCGCCGGCGATCCGTAGCGCCACTGCTTGTGAGCCAACGTCCCCGGGCGATGCTGCCGGCGCTGTGTTCTGTACTATGGGTTTTCATCATCAAATACTATTTAGGGCATTCTGAACCAAATTTATTGGAATAATCTTAAAAAATGGTACAAATTATTTCTTTCTATTTATTATATATAAGTATCTTAATATTTAAATAATTTATCATATATGTTATAATAAACATTTTATTATTTTAAGTATATTTGTAAATTAAAATTAGAAATGGAATCAAATGAAAAAAATATATATTTAATCGAATAAAAATCATATTTTTTAGCATTAGGAAGTGTTGAGATAAAAAAACAATTTAACAATATTTTTATAATTAGTATGACACCTAATATTAAATATTAAATTACACGAATGACTACTTAAGGTTTTAGAATGGAGAAATTATTCTGTGTGGTGGCCAGACGGAGCTGTACGTCCAGAGGCAAATCAGGTGCAGTCACGTCAGCGATATTGAGCAGTACTGAGCCGCGGTACATAGAAGAGGTGATATGTCACATTTTGATTGATCTCCATACGACATTCTGGATCCGCACTGAATAATTAATGCATAGAATGGGCTTTGTTTATAGCATGATGTGACATGCCTTGTTGGTTAACATGTACTTATCATATTGTAATCTGACATACGGAATCAAAATATGGTTGCAATATCGTATTCTGTAATTGTCTTTCAGTGAAAAATGCAATTTGATACTGTCTTGCAATCCCAAGCAAAATTTTGCCAAAAATATCCTTAGCTAAGTTAAATTTTTTGTTAAATATTTCTAATATAAAACAAAACTTATGGTATGATAGATTCTCATCAAAATAAATATAATAGATCGAAACAACACAATGTAAAATGAAATCTCTTTTCTTTCTACCGGTATACAAACACTTGCCTGAAAGCTGATGTCGTAGGCAACAAAGTTGAACGCAAAGATGGAGACGCTGGCGCTGTAAATGGTGCCTCCACTGGAATTAGCTGTATCATTCCATACAATGCTAGTGTTGAGATAACCCTGCCCTTGAATTGTCACATTAGTCTTATTCTCCCACACAATCACCTTCTCCCTGTCTCACACCAAACTCTCTTTAATAATAAAACACAACATATAAGAAACAAGTCATTACAACTTTATACTATCAACATTATTGACTCAAGGTTTAAGTGTTTGTACGTTGAACCTGTAGACACCAGAGTCGACGATAATGATTGTGCGATAAGGGTTATAGTCAGGGACGGCGTCGACTGCCTTCTGCACACTGCTGAAGTTAGCACAACCGTTGAGATCGACGGTTAAAATTTGAGCTCCGCTCTGATGAGGTGGGATTAATTGTGACCACTTAGAGTCATTGCAAGCTGCCTTCCGATGATGGTGGTGATGGTGGCGGCGAAAATAAGAGATGAAGTCATTAATTATGGAGCTTGGGCTAGCTAGAGACTTGTAGACAATTGTGGTGGAAATTGGAGAAGGATGAAAGTAGACTTCGATTATAATTGAAATAAGCGCAGTGAGAAGGGCTGAGGTGAGGAGGAGGTGTTTTGTTAGCCTTCTCATGGTGTTAGAGGCTTTGTTAAAGAAATTGGAAGTGGCTAAGGTTTTTATATGGTGGTTGGAGAGAAGTGAAGGAGAAGTGATGGTTAATGTGGTGGAATTGAAATGATGAGTTAATGAGATAGGAAGAAGTGGAGGTTGGAGAAGGCAAACGCTTCAGCTTTTTACTAATCAATGATGATGAGGGGGAGTTCTTTTATTAACCGAAAGTAGTCAGCCTTCTTTGAAGTTTTTTTAATTAGGAGACTTCTTGAAAGGGAAGTATGATGGAGTATTGCTGATCAGAAGGTAGAAAGCCCATTCTCCGAATTAAATTTATGTGACTATTGTTTTATATCATCACGAAATAAGAAATACTAGCTTGATTGTGATATATTATGAGAAAATTATTTAAGAAAATTTATAAATTTTCAAAATAATTTAATGGTTTATGAAAAAAAATCCAAAAACCTCAAAAGTTATGATGTTTTTAATAAATATAAAATATTGAACTTTTAATAGAAAAATGAAAAAAACATGTTTTATGACAACAATCATAGATATGATTTCTCCAATGGCATGAGGAGGATTTTCGCACCAAAATCTAAGTGATTTTAATTGCTTTAGGTTTCGTTTGGGACAGCTTTAGACTACTTTTTTTTTCCTATTTAAAAAAAAAAATGTAATAAAAACATCTTTACAAAGTAATAAAAAAGTCATATCAAAAGAAGCCTTAGGCTTCGTTCGGGACGGCTTTCTTACTTTGTACTAAAAAACTGATTTAAGAAGCAGTAAAAAAGTTGTCCTGAGCAAAGCCTTAAAATTCAAAAAGCTGCTGATTTAGCACTGATTTGAATGTTTTGCTCGGTATCTGTGATAGATACTGTTTCCAGAACATTATTTACATTTGATCGATGGGCGAAAATCACCTTCTTTGTCAATCATATCTATTACCGAGATCCTCATCATCGCATGCTTGCTTGATCTGGCAGCAAGAGTCGATCACTTTTGGTATGTCAGTCCAATAATTATTTATTTCAGTGAATGAAATGGTATTTGCTATTAATATGCAAGGAATTTATGAAATTCTTGACTATGATTCATCTATTTCAACATCTTGATATGGGGAAGAAATGGGAAGATGATGGTTTCCAATTCTTTTAAGAGGATATAATCATTCCTTGATCTTTTTCTTCCTACTTAAGCAATGCATTGCATTCTTTGCTTTACTGTAAGAGATCTTGACCGTCCATGTTGCTTCTGTTCGGCCTAAGATCATAACACAAAATATAAGTATTGTAGAAGTACTCCGATACAAACTCAAACAGAAAAAAAAAACGGAATAAATATAGAAAAATAGTTACTATATTGAGAATTAGGAAATTGTAGCTTTCCTAAAACTCTATCTATGATGGGGATTTAGGCAATTGCCGGATGCTCACAACTTCGGATATTTAGGGGGAGAGGGAGTACCGAAGGCTCCATTGTCTTCTATAATTTTTGCTTGATGGCTTGATTTTCAAAGATGGGGCTTATTTATAAACTCTTAGTAATATGCTAGTAATCTAATAGTAATCTGATACCTAATATATATTAATCACTCATAAAAATTTATTTCTATCACTATCAACCATTCACAACAACCATGCCCTCAAGGTCAAAGAAACATAAGGCAGCATCGCTTCACTCTCTTTTTGGATGTTTCGGGGTGATCGAGCATTGCAGCGTTAGAGATCTAGACACTGCGGTATTGTCTTCTTGATTTACAATACTTTGAACAAGCATTATGATGCTATGGGCTCGAGTGTTGCGGCGCTAGATCACTCAATTTTTTTGTTCTTTTTTAATATCTTACTCCATTATTTCATTTTAGTACCTCTAAGCCATTCCCCACCCATCCTTAGCATGTCTTGGCTGGGGAAGAGAGTGAGAGAATGAGAGAGGAAGAAAGATAAAGTTCATCTTGGGACATTTATATCCATCTTCTTTATTAGCTAAGTGATTATGTACCTGGTAGGTAACCTTAATCCTACTTTATTTTTGTTGATTTTGATTTCTGAGTTTTTCCCTCTCCTAAACTTGACAAAAATGGATTATCTTCCGATCTAACAAACTTTCATCGTGTGACTTTTAATATATAATAGATTTATTCATTTAGAATGTTTTGATATAAATATATTGAGATATTGCTGAGTAATTTTGCATACATTGCATTTCAACTAAAATGATAAGAATAAAGACATGAGAAATGAATTAGACTCCTACACCTAATATATTATGCTTGATATAATATCACAAATTATAGTTCATCTGACAAGACATGCATTCCGACATGAGTATAATGATAAGATGTACATACACATAGCCATACCAACTATATATGTTATAGTTCATAGTATTAATATGATTTGCATCTATCATACATTTTTTTTTTTATGCATCTATCATACATAATAAGTGCATAATATGTCATATGTGTGTATTGCAATAAAGGTTGGCTAGAGATTTGATTGATTCAAATCAATCAAAGACAAGTTATCTTGTATAGGAGAGTGAGTTGACATGCTTTCATTTAAATAAATATTTATGATATAATCTTAAAAGATGTGAAAAGGGAAACATAAGAAAAATTAATGATATATCATATGATTGATGGAGAGAGAACTCCTAAACAAAGTCACCTGACTTATGATTGATAAGACTAATACATGATATGACTGATTCGTATAGGTTAGACTTATAGGACATGATATAACTGATATAGGAAAAACACGAAATGATCCAGGTGTCCTGACTTGCATAAATATGACATGATGTGTGTACATAACATTACTTTATATGGTTAAGACATGAAATGGCATAAGATAGTCATAAGTTACATGATTTTTTTTTTAAGAATGAAATTTTATTTCATAAAAAGAGAGGATACAACCAGCGAAAGAAAATAAAGCATAACACAGTTAAAGAAATTATAAATAGTGGAAACCGACCAAAATAAAGGGGTGAATCACCAAAGCGGGCTCAGGTTGTGGCGAAGCACTACGACCACCCAAATGATAGAGTAGGACCCTCCAAAGGACAAGCAACAAGCTAGTAAAAAGGAGACTAGCAAGAACCCGCTAGCAATGGTTGCCAATAAGTCGTACCATCAGTAAGCTCGCAAGCTCGCCTCATCATTGCCCATACTAAAAATAGCAGCTACACCCACCAGTCTAACGAAAAATAGGCGCAAATCGAGATCTAAAGAAACATATAACTAAAAAAGCCACAACAACCAAACAGAGGAAGCCCAAAAAGCTTATTTGGATTTCTGGCGACGACGATTTCTGGCCAAGGTAAAGTCATCTTCCTCCACATGCATCTTATACAATTCTTAACCACCCTAAGAAGAGTCAGCAAAAACCACCTGATCCCTATACTGACTACCAAGGGCAACATTCAACCAATCCGAGTGGTCCACAAAGAAATCTCTAGATTTACCTAAGTGAACTTGTAAATCGCCATTGAAAATTAAAGACACTGGCACATCAATAAATTGAGCAGACTTAAGAGCCTCCACAGATGTATCCATATCAGTCACTGGAGATGCTGTTGACCCACCCAAATCCGTGGAGCCACCATCCACGACCAAATTAATACCACAAGGACCCTCAACAAACTCAACCAATTTTTCACCAGAAACACAACCATTATGAGACATCTCAACAAATGTAGGGGAAATATCACTAGGAAATGTACTATCACCCTCCATAACACACTCATTAGCATTAATCTGTGAGCAAAACATAGGCCTAGGAGCCTCCACCGAAACCTCTAAAGGAGGAAGCAAAGCAACCACAGACGATGGAAGGTCCGTCTCATGCTCAGGCTCCACGACACGCTCCACAGGCTCAACATCTTTAGGCAAAAAAAGCACGTGGCCTAGTTCTGGTGAAGTATTGACATTATCAAGTTCAACCGAAGTATTGCCAGTATCCAAAACAGGCTCAACAGCCTTACACATCACAGAATGAGTTACGACTAACTGGGGATGAAGAATTTTATATTCAGGTTTGGAATGCCCCAAAGACTTATAGTGGCAGCAATAACTGGGGAATTCCTCCATAAGCACATGTTAGACATACCCAAGAGTTTCAGGACCTACCCACACCATATGAGCATGTAAGATATATAAGTTACATGATATGACATAATATATGAACATGATAAGTTATTAGACTAATACATGTACATGATACATAATATATGTTATAAATAATATCGATACATACTATACGCATGAAATGACATAGAAATGAAATTTATGATATTAATGACACATTGATAACTAATAGAATATAAACATGAAGCATTGGTACTGATGTCATATAGATACATACGAATAATTAAATGATATAATCACATTGATTCATATAATAACATGTCACATGGCATTCCACACAATACACTAGATATAATTGATTCATGAATTACTGATACTGGTCTGACTTATAGATTCTTGTACGGTCATATGTACAAAAAGTATAAATTATACCAATAGAAATGTTATATAGGGATTAATGTTCATACTGGTTACTACTATTTATACCAGCATACTACTATTCATGTGAATTGATGTTGTTCAAACTAACAGTTATATGATCATGCAAATTTGATCTGAATGCATATTGTATGATCTGAATGATAATATGCATATTGTTTTTTTTTTTTAATTTCGTGCTTTGATTACAATTTTAGCTAAGGTTATGATGACCTACTATGATATTAACTCATTATGTGATTTATATATTCAATGAAAGGTAAATACATAGTGCAGTGAGGTTTATCCAAAATTAATGTTACAAGAATTTTATTTGTATTATTTATTCTTTTGTAGTTATGAGTAATTATGATAGACTGATGTAATTGGTAGCAGACATGACAATTTTATATGATTCTTTTGGGACTTAAAATGAAATATTATTTCTATAAAATTATATTATGTGTATATATGTTATTGGTTGCTTTGGAATTTAATTAGATGATAAAAAAGAGAATTTTTTCAAATTAAATCTTGGGGCATCATGCCTTTAACCTTCCTCGCTTGACTAGTGTATTTCGAATACTGTTGGTCAATTACAAGCCTTTGACCACTATTACCCGATTATAATCCTCCAAACTTCATTGCACGATTATGATCATTCAATCATTGTTGCTCAACTATAGTCCTCCGACCACAATCGTCTGACTACGATCCTCAAGCCCATGTCACCTAACTATAGTTCTCTTACCCATCGTTGCCTTACTACAACCCTCCTAGCATCATAATCATCTTATGACCCTATGATCATTATATCCCTTTTACGATCCTTCCTAATGTTGTCTGATTGCAATCATCTAAGCACCATCGCCTGACTATGGTACTCCAACCATTATTTTTTAGCTATGGTTGTTGACCACCATCATCCAACTACAATTCTTTGATCGTTGTCTCGTGATTGTGCAGACACATGCTGGCTTTTTTTTTCATACTTCTCTTTACTGACAATGTCAACACATGGTATTGGTTATAAGATTGAAGCATGTCGTCGAAATCAACTCTTAACTCTCTATGTTAGCATTATAATTATGATAAACTCTTTGGTCTCTAATCTCCCCTCCTCAAATGAGTTCGGTCAAACAAACAAGTAAACAATTTCTTAAAGATAACCATCATACCATAAGCTCTTCCAACAATTTCCACCACTTAATATGTTTATTAAATTATATCAATGCCTTCTCTTGAGGAAGGACATCAATTGTTAGTGATGACAAACACTAGTAAAATCATTCATATTGTGATAAGCCCTATATTTTTCCATTTTTTTAGTTTTTCACTTCAAATTTTTTGTGCTCTTGCAACTTCTCTTTTATTTATGTGTATGATGAATCTTTATACAATATTAAGAGAATAAACTCTCTAATTCTATAACCGTAAATATTTTTGCCTAAATTAAGCCTGGTTCTTGCATGCCTAGAAAAAATGCCAAATCAGTCAATCACACCACAGGGTTGCTTATATGACAAGTACTAGGCCGATTAAATTCAATGGTGATATGCTAAGTAAATAAATAGATATGTGGATGACTGTAATAAGGCACATGAACTAAGGTATTATTACAATTTTAAAACTTAAGGGGATTCTCCACATCAAGTTCTTAATACCGTTATGTCGACCAAAGATGCTTCATAGGCTATCTAACACCAATATGAAGATCTTGACAAAGGCAAGAGCTCAAAAATTTATGGTAAAAAACCTGCTAGCACAAATAGTCATCATTGAAAGAACTTACGAATGCATCAAAATCAATAAAAAGTGAGAATAGAGGTGAAAGTGGAGGAATATATTCATTATATTTTTCCCAATTAAATTTTTGTTAGGAAAAAAATGAGGAAAAAATTATTAATGAAGGATCAAAATGAAGAATTTTGAAAAATCTAAACCTTTGTGAATTGGGATGTAAATTTTATAGAACAAGTGACATCATTTATCATTTATTTTATACAATTATGATCAATAAAAATTATTAATACATATAATAAATGACACAAATAACATCCTTATTGATTTGCTTTTCAAATCGCAACCACAGTTTTTATTTGATAAATGCTTTTAATAAACTTTTGTACTAAAAAACTGCTTTCTATAACAATTTTTAAAAGCTTTACTTTCTTCACGATAATTTATCATCACCTTTATAAAAAAGTTGTAACATTCCAAACGAATCGTTGTCTCCTTCATGAACAACCTTAATTAAAGAATATTAGTCAAACTCAAATTCAGCTCTTTTGTTCTCCTTTTTTCAAGTGCTTATTGGACTCATCACACCATTATGTAAACTTAGGCTTCATTTGAGACGACTTTCTTTCTACTCCCTAGTACAAAAAATTTTTAAACTTAAAATTTTTAATTAAAAATCTGCTTTAAAAAACAGTATTAAAACTGTCCTAAATAAAATTTTAACCCACTATATTTATTGGTGCAGCATCAGAGTTTGAGTACATTGCATCACAGTTTGAGTTCATTTTGAGATGAATCCATCGTAAGAATAATTAATTAAAATAAATATAAATATTATAGCTATCTTGAATAAATCTAATAATTCTAAGATTGATCCCGATCGAAAGCACATTCTGACTATTTTTTTTCCCCCAATTTATTTGTGCCAAGCACGCCATTCCACCCACCATATGCTAGAATGAAGAATTTCAAAAGAGCATATCTAAAATAAATAAATAAACATAAATCTGATTAGATATGTTCGATTCTTTTTTTATATAAATATTATATTATCATCAGTTTATTTACAAATTGACCAATAGACTGCACCTCCTTAACGAGACGATAGAAAAATTAAAACACATTGACCTTTTCGGATTCATATTCTTATATCAAATTAATAGTGAAAAATTCTCAATCAAACAAGTATAACCAATTGCCCAAATTCATTTAAAAATCATCGCACCTCCCCAACGTATAATCGGAGCTAGTCTTTGTTATAAACGCAATAATAATTGCTGGCCGGCTCTCTTTGCCGTCCGTGTTAAATCCCATAGGAGTGGTTGAGGTGAGTTCCCCCTCACTCTAAGGGCAAATTATTATGTGTTGTGTTCAGATCATCCGGAGGCAAATTCAGACACACCATGTCATCAGGATGCACCGGGGTCGAAGTGATGTGGCGCGTCCGGATTCGCCTCTGGACGAATCCGGATGCTACACGTAATAATTTGTCCACTCTAAGGGGTGTAACAGGATTTAGGCTGGATTTGAGTCGGACTTGAGCGAAATCTAGCCAAACGGCCTAAAATGCAAAACCAAATCTCACAGCAAATGAAAGCCGCCCTAGGCGGAAAATTCCGACTTTTCCTGTTAAATCCTGGATTTATGAAATCCTATGTTAGCCGAATTTACGAAAATCATTGGCTCTAGAGGAAGAGTCCACTCTTTAAATCCGCTCTATAGCCAAACAGTCACATGAAATTTAATAGGATTTATCATGAAAGTTGCCAAACAGTTTTCAGGATTTACTAAATTCTACTTAAATCAAATCTTGGATGCTACCAAACAGCCCCTAAAACTCTCTCGAATTAAATCTCACGCGAATAATCGAAATCCAACAGCGAATTCAACAAAACAAGAATATAATCAAGTTCACGCCTTTTGATTTGAATAAAACTTCTACAGATGAACGACCAGAAGTATAAAAAGATCTGATGCACTGACGCAAGTGTAAATAAAAAGAACAAGAAGCAGAACTCATCGAAGTTTAAATAATTCCCAGCATCCACGCATTGATAACCCGATGCTCGCCCAACCAAAGAAATACACAGCTAATAGTCGTCGTAGTAATCATCCTCCACTCTTTCCGCAACATCATCTTCAATCTTATCCTCCACGTAATCAACGCCCTCAGCCAAAGCCAAACCACCAAGTACCCCCGCTGCCGCCCCAACGGCCAATCCGGTCCCCATCCCAAACTTCGATTTTTTCCCAGATCCCGAAGCCACCTGCCCGTACGCTGGCTGTGAACCTCCGTAAGGGTTTCCTCCCAGCGGCCCTCCGGCGGGAGGTCCTCCGTATGGGTACCCTGCTGGAGGCCCGCCATATGGATACCCCGCCGGCGACGGCGCCGACGCCGGCCCGCCGTAGGGATACCCAGATGGAGGCGCGGTAGGCCCACCGTAAGGGTAACCTGTCGGTGGAGGCGCGTAGCCATATGGATCGCGGGCCTCACGATTTCCATAGGATTGCCCGTAAGCCGGAGGCGGCTGGGCGTAGGGATCGTAATACCTAGGGTCCTCCTTGACGGAAACGCGGATATCGAGCTTACCATGCGGGCGACCGGAGGGGCGCTTGAGCTTGAGGGTCCGATCGAGCTTCCCGCCGATGCCGGCCTCATCAGCAACCTCGGAAAGGGAAAGGCGGGCTGAGCCGACGAGGGGCTTAATACCCTCGTCAGCGTTGGCGTGGACGATGTCGATGTGGAGAGTAGCGTCGCGGAGTGAGATATTCGGGGGAAGGGGGATTATGAGCTTCTCGTCCCAAACGGGATCGGTGTCGTGGTCGATGTCGACTTTCGTCGAGCTTTTTGCGGACGAGTCGATCCAGACCACGGCGTAGGGGCGTAGGTCGCCCTTTCGCCAATTCACGTTCTTCAGGTCGCGGGCAGACCGGATCGTCACCTCTATTTCGTAGCGCGAACCCATTAATGATGTCGCCGGTGATCGGATTGGAATTTGATCGGAAGGGAGAGAACGAAGGACCTGAGGAGCGCGTGTGTTAGATTTATACAATGGCCGATTCTCGTAAGAATTAGATGATGGAAATGGGGCTGGGATTGCGTGATAATTACGGGAAGGGCACCTAGGGTGCTTCGGTTCGCTTCTGGTGGCGGACGTTTCTAGATTGCTACTGAAAGAACTTTGCTTCGTTCGGAGGTTGTCCTAGGCCTCGTTTTTATTTTTTTTGTTGAAACATTTAGGTCATTAAGATAAATTCTTGATTGTCAAGCTTTTAATCTTCTTCTTCTTCTTCTTTTTTTTTTTTTTTTTTTTTTTTTTTTTTTTTACTTTTCAAAGTTTTCAACCAACACATCAAGACGAATTATATATATAGGCCTAATTTCACCCTGTTTTTTTTTTAACATATATGTGCCATCATTCTATTTTTTATTTTATTTTATTTTTTTAAATTAGCTCAATACATTCTTCATACGAATGTACAAAATTTAAATGTTTTGTAAATTATCAAGATAATATTTAAATTAAAAATGTTCATAACTAAATTTTGGATTATACAACTCCTATTTAAGCAAATTTATAATCGAATTGAACTTCTCAATGAGACAAACATATTGGATTTCAAATGACCGACTCAGCTTCAAATAAGCTCAAATCAAATAGATGAATTTTATTTGAAAACTTTTGAATATTAATTGATGGACCAAACAAATTCAATTATAGTATGCTTATAGTCTAATCCAATGGCTTAACTAGACGAATCTAATGAGCCTAAGATCAGCTGATTCAAACCATATTAAGGCATTAAAATATTTGATAAACAATCTACAATTAAGAAGATTGATATGGACCACACGATAGGCTGATATGTATTCTAGCCAAATCTTCCTAAAAGCTTAGAAATATGGCATCATTCTCTATAGAGGGGGAGGTTCAAAAGCTGATATAGTTAAAATCTTTCTTGCATTTTCTAGCTATCATCACTGATGGCCACCTCTAGCAATTGCTACTATAATGTCCTGACTTTTAACAAGATATAACCTCATTGTTGTGTTTTTAACTGTCTACTTGTGTACATATAAATTATGTAATATTTATAAGAAAATTTACATACATGTTCTCAAATAATCTAGCCCTCTTCAATTGTGAGGAAAGGAGAATCCTTATAATTCCTGTTAAATAGTAGATTATTCAATTGGAACATTCCATGATTTTTTTCTTTTCAAGTTTTTCACATAATTTTTTTTCAGTCTCCTATAAATTTTTTTCCTATGAGTGTTGGAATTTTTTCAATAGCTAAGATATTAAATACTAACTCTATCGCCATAATTTTTTAAGCACGTAACAATTCTAAAAAAAATAATTAAAATGAATTAAAATAATTTATATTTATTTAAGATTCATATAATACTAATTTTGATAAATTTCATATACATTATATTTATTTTATAATAAATTTAATAATTTTAAGATTGATAGATCATCAAAAAATTATCTTGATCGGGCACAAATCTCGATGCAAAATCAAGTTGAAAACTTCAAAATTTAAATTTGGGATCATCTGAACTCCAATTTTAGCAAACTTATAGTCGAACTGAACGCCTCGGAAATATGAACCCAACGACACCAAATTCGACTCAATATGAGCCCAAATGAGTCCAAATCAAGGGTCCAAAGCGCTGTTAGAGGGTTTGAACCACAATTTGGATTACCAAACGATTTCCAAACATGATGTTCTTATGGTCGAATCAAGCGGCATGACGAGACAAATCCAACGAGCCTAAGATCAATGAATTCTGACATCACTAAGACATTCAAGTGTCCGTCAAATGGTCAACGATCAAGGGATTCAATATCGGCTGTCCATCCAAGCCACTCCCCATATACCCTTGATCCCACCTATTTATGGGTCATGCCGCTCCAGGAAATTTAAAAATAGACACCTCCTCCCTCTTGAAAGAGGAGGGGCTCCAAGAAAAAAGAGCAAGAGAGAGATCGGAGATCGCTCTTGCCTCTTCGCTCCTCCTCGACCACCGACTAACTTCCGTCGGGCCACCACCTGAGGCCTGGACTTCCGCCGGACCACCACCCTAGGCCCGGACTTCTACTGGACCACTACCTGAGACCCGGACTTCTGTCAGACCACTACCTGACGCCCGGACTTCTGTCGGACCACCACCTGAGACTTGGACTTCTGCATACCACCACTTCAGGCCCAGACTTCTACCAGACCACCACTTGAGACTAAGACTTCTGTCGGGCCACCACCTAATGCCTAAATTTCTACCAGAGTACCACCCTACTACAACAGTCTTTCTGACCTCGATCTCCGACTGACTACGATCTTTTGGACCATTGTCTCCTGCCGATTATGGTCCTTCTGACCTACATCGCTAGACAACAGTCATTCTGACATCGGTCTTGTAATATCAGTTTTTGCTCCAGGTTCGTCCGGGACGAAGTTGGATCGTCCGGGACGATCGGTACAGGTTGTGCAGAAAATCAGTTTTGGCTGTATGGTTCGTCTGGACGAAATCCGTCGGGTCGGGTCGTGACAGGTCTTCTGCATACTACGGTCCTTCCGACCTACATCACCGGATAATGGTCTTTCTAATCCCGGTCTCCTGCCTACTACAGTCTTTCTGACCATTATCCTATCAACTATGGTCCTACTGACCAAACAAACATGTCTATGTTGATTATTGTAACTCACACAATGTAATGCACTATATATGATGTACATTTGTGACATAAAACCAAGGCCTTCTCCCTAAGAAGGGCCTCATATGTAATCGAGAGCAAATATTA
This sequence comes from Dendrobium catenatum, assembly GCF_001605985.2. Classification (NCBI taxonomy): domain Eukaryota; kingdom Viridiplantae; phylum Streptophyta; class Magnoliopsida; order Asparagales; family Orchidaceae; genus Dendrobium; species Dendrobium catenatum. The sequence goes on along the minus strand of NW_021318796.1, from coordinate 3,325,856 downwards.
GTGGATTCATTCAAACTGGGCCATGCCCGTGATTTTTTCCTCTTTTCATGGGTTTCCACGTAAAAACTCTAATGTCTCTTATGAACGCTACACCCTCTCTCTTATCTGCTTATGCGTTGGATCTTCGAACAATGCAAAGACGCTAAACTTTATATTTCTCTATCGCCGCGAAAACTCCAGGACTCAACAAAGATCTTTTTGGTAAAAAATATTATTGGAATAAGTCAATTAAAAAAATTAAAACTTTATTGACTAATTTCTAGCCATAAAAATTGTTAGCTGTTCAAGGAAAAACATTACGGGTTTATTGTTATTGCGTCTTGGAGTATTCGCGACGGTAGAGAAATATAAAATTAACATCTTAGCGTTGTACAATAATCTGACTCGCAATCAGATAAGAGAGAGAGTGTAGCATTCATATGAGACACCAAGATTTTACGTGAAAAACCCCTAAAAAGGGAGAAAAACCACAGGGCCTAGCCCAGTTTGAATGAATTCACTATTATTGCAGTTGATTACAAATGAGGCCCATCCTTGGGGGAAGGCCTTAGCTTGATGTACATCTTACAGAGTACATTTCATAATGTGAATACAAAGAATCATTGTTGATGTGTTCGTTTAGTTAGAATGACCATAGTCGGTTGGCGACATAATACGAAAGGATCATAGTCGGCGAACGACGGAGGTTAGAAGGACTGTAGTCGGTGGCAACGTAAGACAGAAGGATCGTAGTCGCCGGACGACGGAGGCTGGAAGGATTGTAGTCGATGAGTGACAAATGTCGGAAGGACTGTAGTTGGTGGGCGATGTAAGTCAGAAGGACCGTAGTCGGTGGACGACGGAGACCGGAAGGACTGTAGTTGGTGGGTGACATAAGTTAGAAGGACTATATTCGGGTAGAAGTCTAGCAATAGACAAAAATCCAATGACGGACAGAAGTCCAGCGTTGGGTAGAAATCTGACGACGAGTTGAGGTCCGGTGTTGAATAGAAGTCCGATGACAGTTGATGGCCGAGGAGAACTCCGGCGTATTCGTGCAAAACTCCAAAGTCATTTGGAGATCGGGCAGAATTCCGACGTTACTTGCAGATCGGGCGGAGTTTTGGTGTCACTCGAAAGTCAGGCAGAACTCCGGCGTCCCATGGAAGTTGGGCAGAATTCCGGCGTCCCGTGGAGGTCGGGCAAAATTGCGGCATCTCTTGGAAGTCGGACGGAATTACGTCGTCACTTGAATGTCGGGCTGAACTCTGACAATGGTCGGGGAGGAGTTTCTTCCCTCTTATCCTTCTTCTCTTCTCTTCTCCTTCTTCTCTTGCTCTGGTCCCCTCTCAAGAGAAATGAGGGGTGTATTTATAGATATTACGGAGTGGCATGACCTATAAATAGGTGAGATATCAAGGGTAAATGAGGAGTGGTTGGATGGACGGCCGATATTGAATTCCTTGATCATATACCGTTTGTTAGACATTTGAAGGTCTTAATGATGTCGGAATTTGGCGATATTGGACTCGTTGGATTTGTCTCATCAAGCCACTCGATTCGACTATAAGCAGGTCATATTTAGAAACTGTTTAGTAACTCAAATTGTGGTTCAAACTTTTCAATAGCGCTTCGAGTGCTTGATTTGGACTCATTTGGGCTCAGATTGAGTCGAATTTGGTGTCGTTGAGTTTGTATTTCTGAGACGCTCTGTTTGACTGTAAGTTTGCTGAAATCGGAGATCATGTAGTCCCGTATTTAATTTTTAAAGTTTCCAGCATGATTTTGCCTCAAGATTCGTGCCTGATCAAGATAATTTTTTGAGGATTTATCAATTGTAATTAGTTTTCTTTTTTGTTTTTTTTTTTAAAATTGTGAAAGGGTCATATTTTAAATTACTACGTCCATTTTAATACATCGCTCAATTACGCTCCATGCGAAGTCCCTGATTAATAAAACCCCATCGGAGTGAGTAATTATTGTGTCTGGACACCGAACACATCCATAGACCAATAACAAAGTGTCACATCACTTTGGCGCTTGGTACCGCACTCGGTACCGCACTCGATACACTCGGTATGCTCGGTATTCTGTCCGGACATAATAATTTTTCCACCATAGGGGTTAGCGAGGGTTACATATCCCGTACAAGTTAAGTAATATGAAATTATGAATAATAATTTCTCTGATATTATTAACCTAAAAAATATTAACATATATTATAATTAAAAAACTTTTATTGGATAAATTAATGCTTTAAAAATAAAGAAACAGCTCAATTTGTTCAATATATTTCTTTAGGTGCTGTAATTTTTTTAAGTTAAAATTTAATGAAAATTAAAAAAAAATTATATATTTTCAAATTAAAATAAATTATAAAAAAAAAAAAAATTAGGTTATTCGCATTTTCATCTGCTCTCATTTCTTTATTTTATTGATTGATTAAACAGCTAATTTCTTTATCTAGTGTTATAATTTAATAATTTTTAATTCATAACTCTCTATCAAAAAATAATATAAAAAATTAAATTTGAGTGATCATGATGTTATTTTAATAAAATCGAAATTATATTTTTACAAATTTCCTATATACAATTGGCAAGACAAATTAGTTTTTTTTTATGATTATTATATTTTAAAATTTTTCAAATTTCTTATTAGCTAAAAAATTTGCACGAATATATATATATATATATGAAAGAAGAAAATTATATTAAAAAAAAAGTAATTTGGATTCTTTAAACAGAAAAAATAAAAAAAGATTACAAAGAATTTCATATTAACAACTTAATTTTAAAGAAGAATTAAATTTACAAAGGAATAAATAACAAATAAATTGTTATATCGCCATACAAGATTATCAAATTGTTAGTTCCAAATGATAAAAAAAAAACTTTTACATTCCAAACGATCATAAGATTTTAAATACTTTGATAAAAAAACTCTTAAAAGGAGCTAATCTGGTTTAGCTAATACAATTACAGTTTTAAATAGAGAAAATAGTGAAGTATTTGAATGTTTAGCCTCTAATTCATATTTATTTATAGCTATAAGAATACATTGGATAATCACCAAGTGTTTGCATTTATAACACTTGACAAACGACCATCAGTTGTCATCAAACTTCTGCCCGACCACCAGCAATCAGCGGACTCTGATTCGATCACCAGCTGTCGATGAACTCCCTATCGAATACAAATTGACTCTGGATTTCTGCCCATCCACTGAATGATAGTGGATTTCTGTTCGGTCTCTATTTGTAGTAAGATTTCAACCTAACGATTGATAATTGTAGACTGATTGTCCTCAGTCTCAAGAACAAACTATTTATTTGTAATCTATTCAAATACTAGTAGAATAATTTCAAATGTGTGTGGCCCCGTGATTTTTTCCTTCAAGGGTTTTCACTTAAAAAAATTATGGTGTTTTTAATGTTTTTGTTTGTGAGATGGATACTCGTACAAAGCTAAGGCACCCAATTTTTATTCCGTCCCAAATATTCTAGCCCGCAGCAACAAACATAAATAATGATTAGTTCAATTTTATTAATGTTAAATCCTACCTACAAGCGCTGTTACTTCTAATTGGTGTTAGGATCTCCTCTCCATTTAGAGGTTGTCTGGTTGCATGAAAAAGAAATGCAGCATAAAAAAAATACGATGCAAAATAATATTTACGAGTTGTTTGAAAGATTGTAAAAAAATGACTTTACTTTTTTTTTTTTTTGCCATAAATCTCAGTTAATGTAAAATATCTAAATAAGATAAACACAATTTATAACCCTTAAAAATAATAAGGGTTGAAATATACAGCTTAAAATTCAACTTCTAAGGTAACTTCATACCTTTACGCGTTATGGTTGTAGGAATCATTTTGCTAAATACTTAATTCTATTAGTAGCGTAGAGTCAAAAGGGCCCACCGATATATCATGAGCTCATTCAACGATTAATTCGCTAAATGCCGGGTGCTTTGTGCGAATATATAAATAAAGAAATTGCAGAATCAACCTCCCACTTCGATCAAAGTCGCCTCCACCAAACCATTTATAAAAATAATAGAATTTTCTTTATTCCGAATGGAAGTGTTTGTTACGTTTTTAGCATTGCAAAGAACGGATTTACATTAAGATCATATTAAAATTAGTACTTTTTTTATTTCTCCGAATCATAAAGCAAATCCAACGGTGAAGGGCGTAGCTTACTTTTTTTACTATGCACTACAAAAGCAAAAAAAAAATAAAAATGATGCCCCTCCGCAGAGCTTTGTAGAACTTTAGTAGTCGTCTTATTCGTCGTCATTTCTAAAGCACCGCGTAGTGGCAATTTCTTAGATTCGTTGAACGTGAATGGCATGAAATATAAATAAATAAAATGCCCAAAACGCGGAATCGAGCTTAGCATATGCGTTCAGCCAAAATAACGATCGTTTTACTTTTCAGGGTTTTATTTTTACGGAATAGATATTTTTTCCACCTTTCTGATTATTTCTTTAATCTGCATTGGAGCGGATGTAATTATTTGTCAATTTAGTTGTGAAATTTTGAAATAAAATAAAGTTTTTAAAAATTATTATGAGTAGTGCATTTATTTTTCTCTTTTAAAAAAGAAAAATAATAATATTTTATAATTAAAATAAACAAGATTATACTGAGCTGATTTTCTTTAAAAAAAATTGATATTGTGTGTAAGAACATTTATGTTGATAAAAAGATAGAGAGTTTATTGTATTAATATTGTGATTAGATCTAACACATGCATGTAATAAAAGGTCCCGAGCGACACAACAATTTTTATATGAGAAGTCCATTAAAAAAATAATAGGACTTGTCTCAATTCAAATGATTCAAATAGTATTTATCATTAGTTACAAATAATATCCATTTCTATAATTGGGGAATTTGTTGAGATAAAACGCTAGAGATCGTTTAAATTTATATTTCTTAAATTTTTTTATTAGTTATTATGATTGCCTTATTTTTTTATTAATTAGTCTAAATTTATTATTTAAATGTTAGTTTTTTTAATTAAAATAGGTAGGGGGTGTCAAAATGAGTTTTTGAGTCAAGTTCCCGAAACTAACTCACCCTCAATTGCTTCGACATGAACATAGAAATGGGTAAGAAATTCCCCCCCAACCCAGGGGAGCGAGCGCGAGCACCAACCATGGAGGTGAGGCAGACAAGCACATATGGGAGGCTATGAGCACGAGCGTGGGCCACTGGGGCAAGCGCGGGGGTGAGGCAGGCAAATGCATGGCCGCGGACCATGAGGGTGAGCGTGGGGCAGGGACTTACGTGGTGCAGTGCGAGACTGGGACCCGAGTCAATTTCGGGTTGCTTTTGAGTTTTCAGGTTGACCCGAACCTGACTCGAAATCATAAACAAGTTAGAACATGAATCCTAAACCAGACCCATTTTTCCAAATCGGTTGACCTGAAACTAAAATTTTCATGCCAGGTTCGGGTTAGGTTTTCAGGTCAGATTCAGATCAAGTTTTTGGGTTGTATTAAAATTAACAACCCTACAAATGTGTTAATGGGTCGGGTTCTGATCATTCAGTTTGCTAACGAGTTAGATTCTTGTCCATATTTTAGACCCATTTATTAAATAGTTCGAGTTCGGTTGACCAAATTTGAGTCAAACTTGTACCTTGTTTTATAAATAAATGAGCAATAAAATAATTGTAATTAAAAAACTTATCAAATAAGTAGACCGAGGCATGTGAAGCAGCATTCTTGAAGTTAGATTTTCGCTCCTCCGAGGTGCAAAGATACACAACGATCTAACTCCCAGAATTCAACACTCTTGGTGGCTATCTGCACTAATTACAATGGGAAGTAAAAGCAACTATGTAAATATTTGCTATGAAGAGATATTAGGTGGAGTGAAGAAAGATGAGAAGAAAAAGTTTCATCATACACGAGAAGGTCTTATATAGACCAAAAATAGATAACAATTTTGGCTTAAAATATTATAGAATTAATCTCAAAATGTTATGATAATTAAACACAAATGTTATAAACATTAAAACAATTAATTACAAATGTTATGATAATTAATTTAAATATTTTCAAATCAAGTCATTAAACAACAATAAGTATTTATGTTATAAATTTTCTTTTGAAAAAACAAAAAACATAGCAATCCCCTGCATTTTTAAAGAAAATTAAATTCTATAATTAGAGTTTCTTTCGAGTAAAAGATATAATGCATAGATATTAGTATCTTTTGGACTACGAACTAATATTTTATGATAAGAAAATCTTTACTTAAAGAACTAAGTGAAATTTAATATTTCATTGAATTTGATTCTTTGAATAAGCTAGCAATGTTATCAACCAACATTATATCAAATAAATGATTGTTGTTCATCGCAATTTGACGTTTTACTATCATGCATTTGAATATGGGTTTCATAAGTGCTCTTGAGAACTCGCCTATATTCTCATTAATTGCTACTAACCATTACACTAATATAGGTGAATTTATTAGTTGTGACTCACAGTAAGCACATTAACTTTAAAATTATGAATTTAATAAGAGTAAAAACTTAAACTCTATATCACTGTAAATCACATTATTCGATATTATAAGAATAGACCATAATATTTATTTTGAATAATCAATCAAGTTTACTAATACATTGTTCTTCCCATAAAAATAGGTTGGGTTATTGATGTCTTTCCCCCCTTTTCTCCACCATAAGATAACTCCTGCCTCCTGTAGGGTGAATTATTGCGTCCAGTCACCGGATATCCAGACATCCAATTCGGTGACACCACGTCACCCAAATACACTAGGTTTCAGTGTATTTGGATGATGTGGCGACACTGTAATTATGTCCGGACGAATCTGGACACCAGACACAACAATTTGCCCTCCGGTAGGGTTTGCCTTTCATCTTCTATTTTCGTCGTTGCTGTTCGGCTTCGTTGCTTCGCAGGAGGTGTATAGATTGCACGCGTCGCTTCTTCGGCTCTGTTCGACTTCGCTCCTTCGACGACTTTCCCTTCCTGTCGGATCGGAAGTTAGGACATTTTTGATCAGATGCAACAACGAGAGCTCACTGGCTTTGAAGGTAAATCCGATACCAAACACCCCCAAGGCGTTTGACAAGCGAATTGCTCTTCCTGTTTGATTTTCCCCTCTCTGCCCTTCTATATCTATGAATCGTGCCGAGCTGACTTTAGAAGAGGTTCTAAGGAGGGATATACCATGGGAGACATATATGACAACAAAGCTGATGACGCCGGAGCTGAGCCATTAGTTGTGTTAACTTCAGGATAATTCAATCCATTTGGTAGCTTATCTGGCTACATAGATTTAGTGCTTTCATTTGTTTTGTGTAGCCTAGTATGTTCCTTTTTTTGGGCTATAAATAGGTAGCCAATGTCATGTAATGAAAAGCTCAATCCTCATGAGGGCATGCACATATTCTATCATTTCTTTATCCCGCACGACATTTCAGATACCTATGGCCAATTGTAAGCCATTTTAACAATTGGCCATAGGTATCTGAGCGTGATAAACTGCGGTCTAAGTGTTTGGCTGTTGTCGTAAAGCAGATAGTGTGAAGGGAAATGGGGGATTTGCTAAGGGAAACTTCAGTGATGAGGGCATATGATAGAATATGTGCATGCCCTCATCAGGATAGTGTGCATACCCTCATCAGGATAAATGAAAAGCTCAATCCCGACTTTGCTAAGGGAAACTTCAGTGAGAGCTTCTTTTGTACAAGCAGATAGTGTGAAGTTGTTAGTTCCCTTGATTACTCCAGCATCAACTCAACAATCAATTCAGATTCTTTATGAAACATGCCTAACTGTTTGGCTGTTGTCGTACTATAATGTTGCAGTTGATTACTTGGCTACTACTAGGATTCTTCCAAGACTAGTTGAAGTTGTTAAAGGTTCTACTAAGGAGAAGGTTGTAAGGGTCGTCATCTAGACTTTCAGAAACTTGCTTTCGAAGGGGGCATTTGGTGCTCAAATGTTGGATCTTGGATTACTACAACTTGTCCTCAGCCTAAAAGCTCAATCCTGGAATGATGAGGACTTGCTGGAAGCATTGAATCAGCTAGAAGAAGGACTTAAAGATAACATCAAAAGATTGAGTTCCTTTGATAAATACAAGCAAGAAGTCGTTCTTGGTCAGCTAGACTGGTCTCCTATGCACAAGAATCCTGGATTTTTGAAGGATAATATTACAAATTTTGAAGAAAATGATTTGCAGATCCCACGTGTTCTTCTCACAATCCTTGATATATTCAATGATCCAACAGCACTAGCTGTTGCCTGTTATGATCTGTGCCAGTTCATTCAATTCCACCCTGCTGGTCGCAACATTGTCCCAGATCTGAAGGCTAAGGAACGTGTTATAAAGCTAATGAACCATGAAAATGCTGAAGTGACAAAGAATGCGGCAAAACAGGGCACAGTGCACTTAACTGCTGGCACAAGTATACTCAAAAGTATGCTCCGGCACCAGCACCGAAAGCCCTGCTAGCTCAAACCCCTCCATACGGCAATCAAGACTGGGTTCTTGACACGGGGGCTACAACGCATCTCACACCTAACATGAATCAGCTCCATCAGTCGTATCCTTACTCTGGCCAAGAAACTGTATCCGTCGCAAATGGCTCCACTCTGCCTATACAGAATTCTGGTCAAGGAATTCTGCCGTTACCGGACACTCCTCGTAAGCTCCGGTTACGCAACATATTACACGTTCCCTCACTCACACATAATCTTCTTTCTGTATCCAAATTAATTTCCGATAATTCTATTTCCATTACTTTCAATACTAACGGCTTTGAAATTAAGGATTCTCTGGACAATCATCTTCTACTTCGTGGTCACCTTCATAAAGGGCTCTACCATATACAGCAGCAACCGGTGAACCAACACACAGCTCTACAAGCCAGTGCGGATACCTCTCAAATATGGCATGCTCGTCTTGGGCATCCTAACAACAAACTTCTTCCCACCATAGCTCGGCTAATACCGGACTGCAAGAACTTTAATTCTATCTCTTTTTGTAAATCTTGTACCGTGGCCAAAAGCCATAAATTACCGTTTAATAAAAGATTAACCGAATCCACCACACCGTTCGAACTAATTCACTCGGACGTGTGGGGACCGGCGAAACAAACTTCTCTAGATGGTTTTCATTACTACGTGATCTTCATTGACGATTATACTCGGTTTTCATGGATTTATTTTATGCCCTTGGATCTAAATATGTGTCTAAAGACTGTTCCTTGGTGTCTAAAGACTGTTCCTTGGATCTAAATATGCTAGTTTTTTGCACTCTTAGGCTTCGTTTGGGACGGCTTTTTTCTGCTTCTTAAAGTAGTTTTTTAGTATAAAAATGAACTTTTTTAACTAAAAAATTGCTTTAAAAACAGTAAAAAAGTCCTCCAAAGGAAGCCTTAGTCTGTATGTTAATTCGCATAAGAAAAGCTACCTGAACTTGGTGACTAAGGAGAGCTGATTCTTGCTTACATTTTAGTGAGGGAGCCTGTTCTCTGTTGCAAACGGATCGCCGAGCACCTGCACAAAGTGACGCCAAGCCAAAGAAAACAGGAGACCGGAATGTTTCCTATATACCTTCATCTCCTCCGGTGAAATACTATAACTAGCTACTAAATAGAAAAAGTGTACTTGTACTGTAGAAATAGAAAAATAGTAAAAAAGATGGTGGTAGGCAGAGTTTGTTAGTAAGGATATAAAGTGCCGCAAGTCTCTTCCTTAACCTGCTCCGCATCATTCTCGAAAGTGATGATGAATATTTGAGGAACTAGGAAGACAATGCAATGCACATGGCCGCATTTACTTTCTTATGACAAACTCCAGGTTCTTTTTATCTGAAGGACTATTTTTGTTGAATTATGTAATAAGTCCTATATGTTTATTTTTACGGTAGAATTCAAGTCTTCTTGCTCGCCCCGGATTGTTGCTGCATTGCATACATGGAGCTAGATTTCATCATGTAATGTTGATCATCGTGTTTATTAGCTAAATAAAAGAGTTGTCGTGCTTTAAAGGTATTTGCAGTAGAGATAACTACATCAATCACCTCATGTATGCGGATGATCTCCTTGTTTTTGGTGTGGCTTCAAGGGATAATGCTGCTGCTCTTAATAGATGCTTAAATCTTTTTGGGTCTATGTCTGGGCTCCACATTAATGCATCCAAAAGTTCTATTGTTTTCTCTAGCAATGTTCCTGAGATGAATCAGATTTGTGATTAAAAAAAAAGTTTTATTGATAAGTGTAAATAATGTGTTATTTTAAAGTTATATTTTTAATGAAAATATATTATTTTAGTTATATTGTGCAGGAAAAAATATAGAAAAATATACAAAATTCTAAAGTTGCGCATAGCACTGCGGCGTCAGATTAAACAACACCACAAAGCCCTCAAAGGCACCACCAGAGCGCCACAATATTGACATTACAGCTCCTCTGTCAGACAGCGCTGCGGTGTCAAATGTTCAACTTTGCAGCGCCATGTTCTCTATCGTCCACCGCCGCAGCGTCAGAATCTATAACGCCTTAGCAACAAAATTGCTCTTTTAGTGTCGTAGCATTCAAAATTCAGCAGCGCCATAGTGTAGCAATTGTAACTTTTCAAGGACACGACCTGTCAGCGAAATGACGCGATTGTTTACTAACTAATCCACGTCAACAAGCACCGCGGTGGAGCTAGAACAGCGGCGTAGCGGCACTAGTTCATTTGTTGGGCGCATCGGGGCTAACCTTTCAAGTGCTACAGCGTCAGTTGCCTACTTTGTTTTTTCCTATGAATAGTCATTCTGTTATATTTATAAGGGAGTTCAATCACTTGTTTAGTTTCAAATATATTTTTTGAGTGCTTCTCTAAATCTCTTTTAGGGTGACAACTAAGAGAGTTTAGAGAAGTACTTATACAATCACTATATTGTTTAGTATGTGTTTGTTTGAACAACTCCATACATTAAGGAATGAGTGTAATGGAGATGCATTAAACATCCCGGCGATATCATTCTCTTGTATTTTCATTCCCTGATTTTATTAGAAATGAGTTTGCTTATCTTTTCTTCCATATCTGGCTAATTCCTTAGTTTTAGATTGTTGATGTAAAAAACATATTAAGTACTAATGAAATTTCTTGTGCACTAAAGTTAAGAAAGATGTTTTCAATATTATCCCGTTCTTTATTTAATGTACATAGTGGTCATATGTGTAGTTAAAAATTAGGGTGATGTATAGCCTCGACGGAGGAATGCAATAATAACCAAGAATATTGAAATAGTATGTTTGCATATCTAGACATATGATATAAAATATGTTAGATTCTTACGAAGATGATATAGATGTAAGAGGTCAGCATATATTATTTTCATCCCTATAAGCTTGATAGAGATCTATGGATGTATATGCTCTGAATCACATCACAATTAAAAATTTTATTAGGAATAATATGCAATTTATATTTCATCAATCCAAAATATTTTATTTAAATATTCTATCCCTTATTTTACTGTTATTATTTAGTGATAGGATCTCCAAAGCAAACATTTTTATTTAAGTAGGATAATTTTGCAATCATAGTAAACAATAGTAGTTGATTGCTGAAAAAGCATATTTCCTCGTGGGTTCAACACTCTATTATGTCATTTTATTAGTTGATTCAACTTTTATAATTATGTATATTAAGTGAGATTTATTTTTTTATATTGAAGAAATCTAAGCATTATTTAGGAGAGATAGACCCTTAATCATATCTTTTTATAATTCAAAATTATACTCCATCGTTCCGTCACATCCTCATTAAGTTTTTGGCACCATTGTCGGGAAAGTATTTTGCTTTTTATAAAATTTTAACTATATTATTGAATAATTTGCATAATTAGATCGACTTACTTATATTCTTCATTTTAGGTGTTATTGCATATTCATTTATGTATTAGTTGTAGTCGAAAACCATTTTGCATTTTATTTTGTGATAATAATTAAGGTTATAATCTAAATATTGGTGCATTTAAATTATCTACAGTGCAACAATGCTTATTGCTCTAGTGTCGTAGCGCTCGATCATTTAAATAAAAAAAGTGCCTCTGCAAAAAGTTGAAAGTATATTGTATGCTTATAACTTTAATTACTAAAGTTAGTTGAGTGCTACTGCGGTGTTATTAGCAAGTGTCGCGGCATCGTCAGACATCATAATTGTTTCATTTAGAGCGCCGCAGTGGTTCATTGACTTCAGCGTTGCGGCATTGACATGTGTCAAATGTCGTGGCGGTGGTTTGTCACAAAATGACGCTACAATTTCCAAATATCATATAGAAGTTGAATTTGTGACATTTTTTAAGCCATAATTCAAAGATTATGATTTTGAAATTTTATTTCAGGACTTAAGGTTGTCAATAGTATTATTAAAACACTGAAAATTCATCATAATAATACTACAACAATATTCTTTTCTAAAAATGATAGGTATTTAAATGATGTTAAACATATCAAATTGAAATACTTTGATGTTAAAGAAAATGTTTAAAAATAGAGATTGACAATTGAGCACATTAGCACCAATCTTATGATTGTTGATACATTAACTAAAGGGTCGCCTCCCAAGATATTTAATGAACATGTTGAGAGGATGGGTGTTATAGGAGAGCATTATTGATTCTATATTATATTTATGCTCGTTTATATTTGACTCTCTCAGCACATATTTTTATCCTTTTATGTTGATGTGTGTATACATGAAAGAATTATGTGAATGTTAACATAATTATATGTAATAAAGACATTAATGCTAGACCATTATGTGTTTCTCTTATTAAAGATCATTTAAAGTGTAAAATTAATATTGTGATACATGGAAGGGAATATGTTACATTAATAATGTATAACCACTATTGCCCTTATTAATTTTTTTACTTAATAATACATTATGATTCGATCAAATTAAGAAAGTTTGATATGCAATGCACATTATGTTTATAATTAGAAATGTTTAAATTGAATAATATCATATGAGCAAGTGGGAGAATATAAGAATTAATTAAATAAATAAATTTATGAATGTGGCTCATATTTATGATTATTCAATTAATAATTTAATAATTAATTTAATTAAATGCTTCAATCCTATTGGTCAAGAAAGAGTTTTGATCAATCATTTATGAACCGTTAGATTAAGCGAAACATCTTTTCATGAAATAAAACACCCTTCAGGAAAATAACTATCGGTCCTCTTCCTAGCTCTTAAAATGAGTTATTGTTTCTCCAAATGAATAATTAACATAAGAGAAAAGAAAGAAACCCAAGTTTCTCCAATTTAAAGGAATCTATGGACAAATTGAAGCCGAAGTAAGGTATATTGATATATTTTAATTAAAGAATTACGAAAATGATACTATTCAAGTTATTTGGAATAAGTGTTTATACAATTATATTATTTTTATGAGAATGAAGATCTTTTTGATGAATCCAAAAATTTCTAAATCATCCCACTTAAACTCATAAATATATAGGCTGCACTATTTTCTGTATATCCTATGAAAAAATAATTACATGTTCTTAAACCAATTTTTTTTTTCCGTAGGATATGGTAGAAGAACCTTAACAAGACACCCCAAACATTAAAAATATTTAGATTGGGTATTCTATTCTCCCAAAATTCAAAAGGTGTAAAAATAATTCTATTTTGTACATAACATATAAATATAATAGTTTCACCCCATAGAAAATCAAGAGCACCATAACTAATAAACATAGTATTCATAATTTCTTTTAAGGTTCTATTTAACATTTAGGTATACATTTATATTCTGGCGAATAAGGTGATGTTACTAGATGAATAAAATCATGAGCTTCACAAAATGAACTAAGAAGTCTTGAGTTATATTCTCCTCGTCTATCATTTCTAATTCTCTTGATTTTTCTTGCTAATATCATCAATAATAACTTGCTCTAAACTCATATCCTCACGCTTTTTTTATATTTCTTCCAAGATTCGGGTAATTTATCAATCAAGGATGCAGTGATAAAAGATTATGACAAGTTACTTCTTTTATTCATAAGCAAACTAATAAGAATAGGAAAAATATATATATGCCCAAAAATTTTCTTAGAGTCAATCATCTGAAAGGCAAAGAAATTTTCTATAGTGCACTTCTTGGTTCTGATATTTTTACCACATATTTCTTATTTAACATTTTTCAAATTTTAGAAGTATACTTAATTTTGTTGTAGACATCAAATAACTCATTTGATAAAACATAAAAAATAATTGTCTTGTAAATCTTATTTGCATTACTCCAATTAGTTAGAATTGTATCACAATTTTCTATTCTCATAGAAGGTGATAATGAGATAAACACATGCTCAACTTTAACAATATCAATGATAAACATAACCTTTACTTTCCACCTATTAAAATTCTGTCCCGAGAAGGCCTTGATTTTTATTAAGTTGCAAATTACTCTAGTCGTACTAATCATTGTAAAATTCATATGATCTAACTTCAAGATTGTTGCATAAAAAGAAGAGCGGTAAAACAATTGCCATTAGATAACTTATCAAATAAGTAGATTGAGGCGTGCGAAGCACTATTTTTGAAGTTAGATTTTCGCTCCTCCCAGGTGCAAAGCTACATAATGGTCTAATTCTCATAATTCAATGGATTCTTTATGGAGATGTGCACTAATCATAATGTGTAGTAGGAGCTATGATGTTTATATTTGATCTGAATAGATGTAAGGTGGAGAGAAGGAAGAATATATTAATTTTTTTTTTTATCATAGCTAATAAGGTCTTATATAGACCATAAATAGATAGCCCTTTTGGCTTAAAATATTATAGAATTAAAAAAATGTTATGAAATTAATCTCAAATATTATAAAATTCCTTTTGAAAAAACACAAAATATAACAAACCCGACCCATCGACCCATGTTTACACCCATGCTTGTGCCATGGGAGTAATCTTCAAGAGTTGTTTGATATTTGTTTGGCCCTTCTCCTTTGAGAAGGGAAATTCAACAAAACAATCTTGATGTTGATATCGAGAGTCAAAGTTGATACATCTGGCATGCATCTCGTGTTAGTTCCTTTGACCACAAATTGCTCATTCAATATTTAATTCCCTTAATGAACTTAAAAATAAGTGATTTTAGGCTTTTTAAATTTCGCTCATTCAGATGTTAAAATTGACTTCAAATGCGTAATATTCATAAATCTTTTGATTATTCAATTAATCACAAAGTTTGTAATTACATTTCAAGTACTTGATTTGAGTTTATTTTGATTCATATCAAAACACTTATAACGTTGTTGAGCTCGTCTCACCGACGACAACAATAACAATACTAATAGTAACAACAACATTACTGTAGAACTTGTCTAACCAAAATGTTTATTTTGACTGCTAGTTTTTTGAAATCATAATTTGAAACACCTTAGGGGAATTGAAATATCTCAAGAGCTCTTCAACAAGTTTATTTCCTCTATAGACTATATTGTTTATCATATATTAAAGAAAAGAAGCACAAAAAATAAAATAAAATAATGGCAATCATGCTAGTTGTCTGCCTAAACAATCAATACAAGGAATTCACTGCATGACAAAATGAACATATGAAAATGCAATCAAGACCTATTTACCTCTATTATCTGTTATGGAAATCCTTCTATATTTTCTTTAGCATTGATTAGAAAAGTTTTTATTGGCTTTAAATAGGAAATCAAATTATGCCTTAATTAAAAAAATTAATTATGATATTGATTAGAGCATTAATTAGGTTTTCCTTTTTTAATTTTATTTCAAACCTCTATATATATAGAGGTTGAGGGCTGCTGTAATTGAGAGCAAGAGAGCCAAATGTAATATTGTTTATCTATAATATGGTGAAATCATCTACTATGTGTGAACATAGGAAGTGACTGAGACAAAATTTTATTAAGGGGGCTTAAATTAAAATAGTTATGTTTGTCGTCTCATATGAAATGTTATGTTAGAATATATTAAAATGGTTCCATTTGCCGTCTCATTACCAGAGCCAAGAGGAGTGTTAAGATCAAATAATAATGCAAATAACACGACCTTTAGAGCTTAGAAGACATAAATATATATCTGCCACGGGCAGTCTCCATTTGGGGGGTGAGAGAGGAGCGAAATGGAAAATGAAAGCCGTGCTTGAGTCGTGAGTCGCAAGTCGCGAGAGAGGAGTAAAGGGGAAAACGAAGCAGGCCGTTTGAGTTGAGGAAAATCAAGCTGTTTGGGGGCAGTCTCTGTTTGTGTTGAGTCTCTGCTCACTAAACAGAAGCCCGCTCGAGGTCGTGAGTCGTGAGAAAGGTGCGAAGGGAAAACGAAGCATGCTCCACAGGAGGACCACTTAAATCACATGGTGTTTATTGTGTTTGGTTGAATGATTTGTGTTGTTTTATGTTATTATTTGCATAACATTATATATCAAGACAAGGAATTCATTACATGCCAAATTGAACATATGAAAATGCTATCAAGACATGTTGGATATTACAAATTAATTTTTTGACTGGATTGCTTTGCAAATTTTTTTAATTTTATTTTATATTACCATAAAATTTATTTGCTACTATTTTTGTTGGGTCTAAAACTATATTTTGAAGCTGTTTTATTGATTTTTTTATTTGCTACTATTTAGATTTGATTTGGACCATTATTGTTAAGCTTTTGCATCGTAGATAATATCTTATAAGCTTTATGTTATTTCTCATTCGCTCGATTGTGCTATAATTATGATATTTATAAATACCTAAAATTTATATGAAATTTTGCATCAATATTCTGTATCTATTATTTTTTATGTAACTATAATTTTGATCTTCATGATTTTTTTTTTTGTTTTCAAGTTGCTTTTATAAAGATGTATTTTTCATTTCATAGAATTACACACCCGAAATATTTTGTAATATATTCTCATTTATAAAAATTGAACCCTACTCTTAATTCCCTACTGATTAAAAAAACAAAAAAGTTTATCAGAATTTTGGAAAAAAGTATTCCGTGCAGATGTCAAATGCATCCAGACGTCAATCTGGAGCCGCCACGTCACCCAATGTACATTATGTGATGTAGCGGCCCTTGATTAGCTTCCAAAAATGTTCTGCATTCACACGTAATAATATCACCCGCTCTTTCAATACATGGATTTCAAAAATAAAATCGAAGATCACGACGACAGATCACCTGTCAAAAAACCACAATCTTCTCGTGGCAATGGCTAATAACACACAATTTTTCAAAAATTTCGCTTGTTTTTTCTAGTACCCTAAACCATGCCTGTTTTTTTAATTCTTTTTTTCTATTTCACATTCTTTTTTTTTTTTTGGCTCGAGTATAGTTATGCTAACCTTGGGATTAGGGTCCAACGCCCATGAATGATGGTAAGACATGAACAAAAAGCCATACATGATACGACTAAATGTATTTACTTGATGCCTAACTCGATGAGATTATTCCGTGCGAATGTCGAATATTTTCAGAAACTTATCAGAGGCGATCACGTCACCCAATGTATTATACATTATCTGTATAATTATAAGGTACGGCTTTGTTTATAGAAAAAAAAGGTACGGCTTTGTTTGTTTATTTAAAAAAAAGTATATATTTTCCCAAAAAAAAAAAAAAAGCTTTTTGTTCACGTCTTACCTCCCGTGGTCCCGGTTCCTGGTCCCACAGAGGTGGTCAAGTAACCCGGGTTAGCAGAACCATACTCGGGGAAAAAAATAAAATAAATTGAAATAGAAAAAAAAAAAAAAAAAAAAGGCCTAAAAAAAAAAAAAAAAAAAAAACAGGCATGGGTTAGGGTTTGACTAGGAAACGCAATCGAAGTTTTTGAAAAATTGTGCGAGTTAATACTTAATATCCATCGCCGCGGGAAGATCGTGGTATTCCGGCAGGCCATCCGCGCTCGCGATCTTCCATTTTGTTTCTGAAATCCGTGCATCGAAGGAGCAGGTGCCGGTAAAAATCGCTTTTGCTCCCTCATCGAACCTGCTTTTGATGCTGACGGGCTGATGGTAATGAAGGGTAAGTGCCTCTCAACGGCCGGATCTGGTGACCAGAATTTCCGGAACTGGCGAGGGGAGGCCCAGTGATCTGCAGATCTTTTTTACCCCCTGAAGGAACGCTGTCTTAGACTCTGATTGCTCGGGCAGGGAGTTCGGTAATGAATTCCGGGGGTGATATATCCGGAAATGGCCGGAATCCGGTGGCTCCTCCTCCTCCTCCGTCACGTCCTAACTCGTCGTCTTCCGCATCGCCGTCGTCCTCCTCTTCGGCTATGTCCGCACATGGGCATTTAGGGTTCGAATCTATTCAGCAGCTGCAGCTTCAGCAACAGCAGCAACAACAACAGCAGCAACATCTGGCCTTTCGACAGGTGAGTGCGTGTTTGACGCGCTTTATTTCCGATACATCAGATGTTGTTTTGGTCCGCGGCCGTTGCGCTAGTTGCATGGGGATCTGAGAAAAAAGTCGGTCGTTATTGTTGTTTCCAGAATTAGGGGAAGTGGGGACGGGCTGGACTTCTTTAATTCCATGTATTGGGGTTTTTTTAGGATTCGCATTCGGATTCTACGGCTTGGATTCCATCTTGGGTTACTCTCACAGCATGCGTATTGCTGGTTTTCGCAATATCTTCGTTACTTTTGGGGTCCCTTAATCTAGCTTCACTGTGTGATGCTTATTGGTTGCCAGCTCTGAAGTTACCAAGTCTATTTTTTTCCTGGTCTTCTTTCTGCTTTCACTGTTTTTATCAATGCCCACAACTTATCGTGTTGTACGAGACCAATTCTTAGATTTTGGCCTTGTTCACGGCCTTACTTTGTTTCCTCTGCTGTTTTTTTGGGCATTCCCAAGTTTAAGTTTAGGTTTCTGTGGTAGCGCAGCTTGCTTCATCGCTGGTTGTGCATCTTCTACCATCTTTGTGCTTGTTTATTCCTAGAATGCTTCAAGCATGTTGGATACGTTGAATACTCCATTTGTGTTGTTACTGGACTAAATGTACCTCACATGTTCCGATTATATGCCAAAATGATTCATGTATACTTTTAACAAAAGCGTGAAAACAGAGTATCTTATATTCCACTTCCAACCTTCTTTCTTGTCAATATGTCTAATTTTATTAGGTCACAATTTCTATTTATTCATCCCGTGAATGGAATCTTTATAATTAAGCGTAAGATGTGATGCTGTTGAAAATAAAGATGCAAAAAATTCCAAGTCCTCCTGAGTACACTTCAAATGTTTTCAGGTTCTTGCAGTGAAACAAGTTTTTTTTCTCATTTTTGTTACTGATTTCAAGCTTTTTAACGTGCAGCTTTTTTTAGTTGACTATATGTTTCACCAAGGTTGAATCTTGCATTTCCAATTTTATTTTTATGCTCAATTTTGATTTCTTGGTTATATCAAACTTCATGATACTCTGTGTCGTTCTTTCTTCAAACTTCATCCTTGCTTGAATCTGAAGATTAAATAATCTTCAATGTTTCTCTATGTTTTTGTGGCACTAGACAAGCATGCTATCTATCCCTTAGCTTATATGCTTTACCATGTTAAAGTGTGAAGAGATTTGGACATGTTTAAACTACCTTGCAAGGCCATATTGATGCAGTATTTAAGCAGTACCCATGATTTTTGAGTATTTTTGGTGGTGAAATTTTTGTTTCTCTATATGAACTAATAAATGGAGCTTCATAATGAAGTTTGCTATTCTTTGCTGCATCGTGGATGTTTGGAGTATCTATGAGGTTTGTTTCTCATCAATGGTCTTGTGTGATGAAAAGTCTCATATAATTTTGTTTGATTATTGGAATCTTCCTAGCTATCTTTGCCTAACATATTTGGCATTTCTAGCTATTGAGATTTCAACTTGACTTATTCTTGGACTCTGAGCAGCTCTTTAATAATTGACCTTATTTAACTGATTATTGCTATTTAACAATGAATACTTGTCTCTTTCTAAAAAAACTATTGTTTAAATATTCAATATCTTTATGAATACTTTGCAGTCTTTGCAACAGCAACAACTGTCACAACAGCATCAACATCTAAGAAGAGCTGAAGTAGAAGATTCTCTCAAGGCTTATCATACTGGTGGTATGCATGGAGTAATAGGCAGGACTAACCTCCCTTCCTCTTCTAGTGCTATGGCTATGCACCAATCACAAAGGAAATTTGATGATGCCTTGGCCCAGCCAATGGATGAAAATCAGAGCAGAGCGCAAGTCTTATCTCAGCAAATGCAGAACCCTGTCCATCAAGCCTACCTTCAGTTTGCTTTGCAGAATGCTCAACAGAAATATCATGGGAATCTGTTAGCCCAGCAGCAAGGTAAAGTTGGACTGGTTGGCTCTACTCGGAGGGATCAAGATGTGCCTATGAACACTTTGAAAATGCAGGATCTTGCCTCCCTTCAGGTTACCAACCAGGCACATGCCACTGTATTTAAGAGGCCAGGTGAAACTTTTTCACATTTTGAGAAGCAGATGGAGCAATGCCAAACTAGTGTAGATCAGAAAAGTGAGCTAAAACATCCTCAGATGGTTACAGGACAATTAACTGCAACAAATGTGACAAGGCCTATGCAATCTCTAAATTCTCAACCAATCATGCAGAATACTTCAAGTAGTCAAATGGCTATCCAGTTGCAAGCAATGCAAACTTGGGCCCTGGAGCATAACATTGATCTCTCTCATCCTTCAAACTTGAACCTGATGACTCAGATTCTTCCACTTTGGCAACAGGGTAGAATGGCGGCATTTCAGAAGCACAATGAGCCCAATATGGCAGCTTCTCAGCCAAACTTACCTTCATCAAAGCAACAAGTTGTATTTTCACAAGGTGGAAATGAAAATACTGGACAAGGAAATTCATTCGGTGAACTTGTTACTCAGGGTGGGACTGTCAACAGCCAGAAAACATTTACTCCAGCATCATTAATTAATAATGGTGGCTCTGCCAGTGAACCAAACTTGTATAATATGCAAGTACAACAGCAATCACTGCCTCTAAGCAGGGAAAACATTAATGATAAAGTTGTTAAACATCTGACTGCTGTTGGAAATGGTGGTTCAATGATGCAAATACCGAAGTCTTCTAGCATTCTCAAACAAAGTTTTGACCAGCTAAATGCAGATAATACAATTATGGGCTCTGATGCATTGAGGATGCAGCATACAAAGTTGGAACAAGGGACCCAAACAATGTCTCCACCTGCTGTTACTTCTAGTGAGGATGTGACTGTTCAGATACCACCTCAAATTGGATCTATGCCTATGCCCCACCAGTCCATTGGATTTACAAAACCACAGTTGTATGTCTTAAAAGCACAAATATTGGCCTTTAGGCGTCTTAAGGTACTAATAAATAGAATTGTGTTATCCTTTGTAATGTTTCTACATGCATGCTTCCTTACACATTCTCTCGACATGCCCAATTTTATTTAAATATATTTTTTTTGCGCCTGATGCTTGGACTCAAATAGGTGGAAAGAAATTCATCATTGCAAATGGGTCGCTTCAATTCTTGATAAGTATAGTAGACGAGTTTGAAATGAACATAGCATGTATTTCATGATAATAATAAACTTTTAAATTAATTATGACAAATTATTAAATAATATCATAGTTCTCATATTGTCATTACTTGTAAAATTATAATCAACAAAACCGCTCGTTACAAATATTAAAAATTTTCCAACATTAAAGTATTAATTAAAAAAAAAAAAATTCACAAAAGACATCAATGGGTTGTGTTAATTTTGCTGTCTTCAAATGAGAAAAGTATTTCAAGTTCATTGAAAAATAAAAAAATATGCTAAAATTGTAGCATGGTCCTCTCTGTCTCTTTATGTCCTCTCCATGTCTCACCATGTTCAACATGTGTTTGAACTTATTTATTTTTGGACACGTTGCTTCCGTGTTTGATTGTTCTATGTGTCGTGCCAGTCGTCAGATACATATTTGTTCTTGACACATCTCACATGAGAAACCTTGGTATTTGTGAAATTTTTCATGCATCCTAGGCATGTGCATAGAAGATTCTATTGCCCAAATATTGGGTTTTGATGTTTTTACTGGTAAATGCTTTCAATTGTGCAAAACTCAGTGTAACTATGAGATTGATATTTTAGTTATTTTGGCATATCACAGCGTGGCGAGCATGCTCTTCCTCCTGAAGTTCTTCAAGCAATTGCACCACCACCACTTGATAACCAGTTGCGGCAAGTTTCACCTCCATCGGGTATGGTTGCTCAGGAAAGACACGCTATGAACAGCATTGAAGGGCTTGCAAGGCATGTGCAGACTGATGATAAGGCTCCACAGCTTCCTTCTGTGCGAAAAGGCCATAGCTTTCCTAAAGATGAGTCCTCTATAGAAGAAAAAGGGGTCATTACCTGTCACTCACAATTAACAACAGGTATTACCAGTGAATCTGCACGGGTTGCATCCCAGGTGAATGCTGAGCAAAACAATAAGTCTTTTGTTAAATCTGAGCTGCAAGATGTTGAAAAGAGTAGCGAAAATGTATTGACCAAAGGTGATAACAGTGTTGAGAAGGTAAAAGCAGATGCTGGACAAACAGAAAAACCGGCTCCTATAGCCAACATAGCACTTGCAAAAGATGCTTTAGTAAGGAAGTATCATGGTCCACTTTTTGACTTCCCTTCTTTCATAAAGAAGAATGATTTGGGATCTAATACAATTAATTATGTAAGCAATTTGGCGTTATCATATGATGCAAAAGATTTGCTATTTGATGAAGGTATGGATGTACTCAACAAGAAGCGGGCAGAAAATTTGAGAAAGATTAGTGGCCTGCTTGCTGTTAACTTGGAGAGGAAAAGAATTAGACCTGACCTTGTGTTGAAACTACAGATTGAAGAAAGAAAGCTCAGACTTCTAGAACTTCAATCTCATTTAAGAGATAAGGTAGATCGAGAACAACAAGAGATAATGGCGATGTCTGACAGGCCATACCGGAAGTTTGTCAAACAATGTGAGCGGCAACGCATTGACCTCATCAGGCAAGTTCAACAGCTCCAGAAGGCTTCAAGAGAAAAGCAACTAAAATCTATCTTTCAGTG
Organism: Dendrobium catenatum; assembly: GCF_001605985.2. Taxonomy (NCBI): domain Eukaryota; kingdom Viridiplantae; phylum Streptophyta; class Magnoliopsida; order Asparagales; family Orchidaceae; genus Dendrobium; species Dendrobium catenatum. The sequence continues at coordinate 3,302,757 of NW_021318796.1, read as the reverse complement.
GCGTAAAAAGCTTCTGGAGTCTCACTGGGCTATTCGTGATGCAAGAACTACTCGCAATAGAGGAGTTGCTAAATATCATGAGAGAATGTTGAGAGAATTTACGAAAAGAAAGGATGATGATAGAAACAAAAGAATGGAGGCCTTGAAGAACAATGATGTTGATAGATATCGTGAGATGTTGTTGGAGCAACAAACAAATGTTCCTGGTGATGCAGCTCAAAGATATGTTGTTTTGTCTTCTTTTTTGTCTCAGACAGAGGAGTATCTTCTCAAGCTAGGAGGAAAAATAACAGCAGCAAAGAATAACCAAGAGATGGAAGAGGCAGCCAATGCTGCAGCTGCAGCTGCAAGAGCCCAGGTAATTTTGTGTGATAATGATTATCACATAATTTACAATATCATTTTTGTACATTTTCTTTTTGCCACCTTTCCATTTGATTCTATGCACTTGCAAGATTGTAAAGGAAGTTTCTATATACAGGGTTTTTCAGAAGAAGAAGTCAAGGCCGCAGCTACCTGTGCAGGGCAAGAAGTTTTGATTAGAAACAAATTTTCTGAAATGAATGCTCCAAAAGAAAATTCATCTGTAAACAAGTGAGTTCATTGACATACTGTTCATTATCCTTCTTCTTTTGGTTGTCAGAAACAATATGAGCAGTCATGGATGATTTATTTTCTATAATGTTATAAATAAATGGAGTCGTGCTGAGTGTTTTCTTGTTCAAGTGCATTCATCTATTTTATGATTGTGTTTGAGTTGAACTTGATCATGAACAAAGTTTTAAAATCTTGTTCAAACTCATTTTTTTTGAAGTTTTTTATAAAGTTCAAGCCTTAATTCGGCTTTAGTAGAGCCTAACTAGGTATTCATACGATGCTAATGATTTAAAGATAAATCATTGATACTAAATGTTGGCGTATTCATTAAATTTATTCAAAATTTACTATAAATGTTAATAGATTTATTCATAATTTGTGATTTTCAAATGTCAATAAAAAACAAATGTAGCTTTTAGTCTATCCACGTACCTATTTGCTAAAATTTTTTATCATATTTGTACTTTTAATATACATAATTTTAAAGTGCACATAATATAAGAAAATTGATACAAGAACATAGATTAAGTCAACAAATAACTAAATGAATTTAGTCATTATTAAATGAACATTTTATCAAGATCATAACGAGCTGTTTGTATAACAACAAATGACTATGTTCTCAAATATAAATGAACCAAAGATTCAATGTTCAAACTTGCTTATTTTTAGATTGAGCTTTATTAGTTTTGTTTATGCTTGTTGAGCTATCTAAATAAACAAATAAAAATTAGCATTGTATAACTGAGTATCGAGTTATTTATTGAATGTACTAGCTCATTTATGACCCCAGTCCCAATTCCCGAAAGAGATTATTTCTATATTATTTAATGGCGTTAGATAATTCAGCAAGTTTAGGATAATTGTATTGCTACACAATTTGATGTTGTTGATCTATGGAATTTAACATCAGTTTTTTTGTGAAGCTGTTTGCCTTTGCTGGATTTGGCTGAAACAATTCTTGGTCTCCAGGTATTATAATTTGGCGCATGCTGTGAGTGAGAGAGTTGTCAGACAACCATCTATGTTGAAAACTGGAACTTTGCGAGATTATCAGCTTGTGAGATGCTACGTCTTTGATGTATTCATACTAAACTAAATTGATGATGTAATATGCCAATATCTTTCTCTAACTTGACAGGTTGGGTTGCAATGGATGCTTTCCTTGTATAACAATAAGTTGAATGGTATTTTGGCAGATGAGATGGGTCTTGGCAAGACTGTGCAGGTTACACTTCATATATTGCTTCATCCGGTGACATTTAATAATAGTAGTTTTTTTTTTCTATTCTCATTTTCCCTGGTTTGTTCCTGTTCACTTTTCATATATGCATGTGAACATTTCTTGTATTTTTTTCTTGCTAAACTTGGAAGCAGATGGCTGTGGTTTTTACGCTTTATACAATCAATTATGATTGAAATTTATGATTACAGAAAGGTGGAGAATATAATCGCATATTATAGAAAATATTCAGTCATGTGCCATTATACCTTTTTTAGCATTTAATCCCCCAATGTTGCAATTTATTCTGCTATTTTTGTTGTAGAAGATTTGACATTTATGTTTTCAAACAGGTTATGGCATTGATTGCTTACTTGATGGAGTTTAAAGGGAATTACGGGCCACATCTCATCATAGTTCCAAATGCTGTTTTAGTAAATTGGAAGGTAAAATTTGTTCTCAGCATATGGCCTTCTCCCTCCTTTTTTTATTTGAAATAGCTGTTTCCTGATATAATTTTTCATACAGAGCGAGCTGCTTAATTGGTTGCCTTCTTTAACATGCATATTTTATGTTGGCGGGAAAGATCAGCGTTCAAAACTCTTCACACATGTAAGGCGCTCTAGATATCATCTTCTTAATATGTACTGAATTTTGAAGCCCCTTATGATTTAAACAAAATTGCATTACCTTCTTTTAGTTTTTATGATTGATACGAACAAGATGAAACTTGCTAAAGTAACCACAGAGCTTGAATGCTTGCTCCTTGATTCCTGAAAAGTTGGGAACTTCTGCAATCACTGTACCTTATGAACTTGTTTGGATTTGAGGAAATTTAAAGAAATGAAATAAAATCTGGCTGATTATGAATTTACAACCATTGATTTGAGTTTCCTTAAGCTGAAATTGCCAAATTTCCTACATCCAATCACAGCATAGTGAATCTTGACTTGTTTGCCACTTTGATTTGTTGCTTTTTCCAATTCCATTTAGTTTAACATTTCATCAACTAAGAATGAAATATTTTTTATATCAACGCTGCTTAATCTTTGTGCACTCCTTTGTTTGAATGCCCATAACTTGTCTCCTGATGTTATCTAGAGAAGGGTTTGCTATGCTACCTTAATAATTTGTTGAGAACCATTCAAGCAAAAGTGGCATTTTTTATAATTTCAGAAAAAAACTGCCTACCTTTGTGCGAGGTCTTATGATGTTCGTTTGTAGTTGATAAGCAATAATTATACATCTCTATGATTAGAAAATACCTAACTACCTTCTAAATTAAATAGTTTTGCACTATTAAATATTATCAACTAGGCTATGCTTATTCGTTGGTTTCTTTGTCATCCGTTTGGGGCAGTGTCGAGTGGATTTGAGTGATTCATGCTTGGCTTGAACTTAAAGTTCTTGAGGTTAATTTGACTTGGAATCTACTTCAACTTGAATTTTGTTTGAGTCAAGCGGAGCTTGTCAATTTGACTTAAAATGGGTCTTATTTTGAGCCAATTCAAGACCAGTTTAACTTGACTCAAAATTACTAATACATAACTCATATGATATTATTTCCACTTAAACTTATCCAAATCTTGAAATGGCTAGAAATTGAATACCACCTATCAAATATTTTTATATTTGATTTTCATTTAGTTTTTACTTTTAAATCTGTTATTAATATAAAAATTCAAAAACAACATGAAATTGTATTTGCTGTGCGAGCAAATGTGTGTTCATGTATGTTCATAACCAACTAAAAGTTATTTTCAAGCTGTGAATTAGTTTACAACTTAACTGATGCATTTAGATTTCTTGCTCTATTTTTTTTTGTTATGAACAATATTAGTTATATTTTCTTTTTTTTAATTTTATACTATCCAATGATGGTGGTAAATCCAATGATCATGGTAGGAAGAGGTTTGGATTTTGCTTCCTTGGGTTTGCCGGCTTGGGGTCCATTTGTCTAACTCTAATGACTCAAGTCACTAACTTAAAATTTGAGCGAGTTTCGACTAATATTGTCATCCTTATCATCCACTCATATTTTTAAGTTTTAGTTATTGTTGTAAGATGGTATTTAGATGGCCATAGCAAGAGAGCCTAAAAAGAAATTTTATATTATCTTTTATATGTGTGAGTACATCACTCAGTCTAATCATTATTTCTATATTCAATTGATATACATATATATTTTTTAAATTTCAGACATTTATGCAAAAATTTCTTATTACTTTCCTTTTTTCCCCTTTTTTTTATCAAATTGAGGATCTATTTTTTCATAATTGGGAAATTTTATGATATTGGAAAGTACAAGCAGAACAAACAACAATCTTCTATCACATCCATACTTTGTGATCCCTCTTATTAATGTTTATATTATTGACTTATCCTCTAAAAGTTTGAGGTATAAGGTATTGCTTTGAAACTAATCATTCTTTTTTTGAGTTTTTTTAATTCTATGAAAATGCTCTAAAATCCTTGATTATTGTGGATACACTTGTTGAGATTCCCCACCAATCTCAAAAGAGAAGGAAAAAAAAAAACTCTTGAGATAAAGTGGGCTAGTAAAATTTGTTGGAAAGGGAGGGATCCAATGTGAGGGGAGAACCTAAAAAATAATGAGAAGAATGTAGAAAATTATATAACATAATATCTATGGAGGCAAGAGGTAGAGAAGGAGAAGGAAAGAAGAAACAATAGAAGATAGAATGTGATGCGGACATCGGCACGAAAATCTGACGCATCTATCACAGGAGGCGTCGTAAATCGATGGCTCTGATTTAAGTTGTCATTTATGAATTATTTTCTGCATTTTAGTTTCTATTTTATGCTATTTTCTATTTTACCCCTAGGTTAATTTATTTGAGTGTTGTGGCCCAAGGGGCAATTTTGTAATTTTTTATTTTCTCATGTTGTGGCATATATATAGGGCCTTTAGCTATTGTAATAGAATGGTTAATGAATATGAAAATTTTGTGTTTTTCCACACTTGTGTTCTTCTTGAGAGAGGACGAGAGTGAGATTCATATGGGAAGGAATCGGAGTTGTCACCAGCCGCAGGATGGGTCCGGGCTCGTGATTTTGAAGTCCCTTGGAGAAGGGCAATCGGATCACCCGTCAGTCTTCGGAAGAGTCCAAGGCTCGCGGTTTTTTTAATTTCTCTCTATCGTTTGTTTCGATCTTTGTTTTTGTTCTCTCTCTTCTTTAATTTTTTTTTTCCATCATCTTCCTCCTCCCCATCTTCGTTTGGCCACCGGATTCACCTCCACCCGAAATCCTTCATACCCTCTCCACCTCATGGCAAATTGAAACTTTCCTAATCCCAAAACCTAAATTAGGAAAACCAAATTTGAAATTCAAATTTCGAATTTCGAATTCTTTCCATTTTAGAATTCCAAAATAGGAAAGTTAATTATGACATCCATCTAATTCAAAATAGATTGGATTCGATATTAATTTTCCTAAATCATAATCTTTGTTTGGAAAACCCCTTTGGAAAACCTTGATTGTTCAATGAAATTTGAATTTTGAAATCTTTCCAAATTTAGAACTCTATTTTGGAAAGTTTTCAAGTCAAATCCACTTTAATCTCTAATTGGATTGGATTTAAAATTCCCCATTCATACCTTCCATATTTAGCCCCTTGTGTTTTAGGAAAGGATTTGAAGTCAAATTCAAAATAATTTGAATTTCAAATGATTTCTATTTATGCTTAAGCCTTGAAGGAAATATCCCTCCATCACCTTAAATCTGAGATTAATTCTCAGATTTAGGCATTAATTACAATTCATTGTGTGGTCCACATTCATTGAATGTGGACCTGATCTCCACTCCTCCCTCTCTCTCTCATTAGTTCTAGCCATTATTACTCCCTCATTAACTCCTAAAATTAAGCCCCATTCAAATTCAAATTGAGCATAATTCCCTCCAAACTGTCTCAATTAAAATTTATTAGCCAGTCAAGCAATTCAATCCTCTCCACGTTTTCTCCCTCCCCCCCTCTTGCTGCCAGCCTGCTCCCACCGTATCCCTCTCTCTCCACAGCTCTCTAACTTAATTTCAGAGAAAGGAGGGTTGCAAGGGAACTCCTAATCCCTTACACCACTCTGTTTTCCCCAACTGACCTTGGAAAACCTGTTTATTTTCCTGAGCCGGGTTGCTGTCCAGACTTCTGGAAATTGGTAAATTGCTGTCCAGCAGAAATCTGCAGTTCTACACTAGAGGGTCAGCCCCAAAATTCGATCCAATGCTGTCCAAACTCCTCTTGGTTGCTGTTTTGTGTACCAAGCACCTAAAACCTGCTGTTTAGAAGATCCAGAGCACGTAACTACTGTCCAAGAAGAACTCCAAAGCTGCTGCCAGAAAATTCCTGCAGTGGTTTTTGGATTCTCATCAACTTGAAGCTTCAAACTGCTGCTGCCCTGAAAATTCCTGCAAAGGACCCTCTCTCTAACAAAACCGTCCTACCCGTTCTACATTAGAATGAATTCCTTGAGGGGAAACCAAAAGAAACGTTGCTTGTTCCATTATCAATTTTGATTGAATTACAATACTAGGATCTATTTGTACAAGTAAGTCTTATTGAAATGGCAAAACTACTCTTAAACAAACCTAAAAAATAGCAAGCTATTTTTAAATAATACAAAACATTTAATCTATTAATAATTACCAAATTGCAAATAAAAATGACATGATAATACTAGAAACATGAACTCATGACAGAATGAGGTAGACTGCACTGCATTAATTTATCTGGGCTGTAAATAACTTTACATCAAAAAGTTGAAATTTTATTGGATAAAGAACCGAAGATCCTCTCTATGGTATTGTAATATGGCAACATTTATCTCAAAGATGAGAGACGAAGGAGAAATTCATCCAGAATA